>NC_051215.1:16767360-16974860 GCF_015220715.1 Pygocentrus nattereri
ATGATTTCAAAATGCAACAAGATGTAACACATTTTGTTCATGTGCCGTTTGACACTTGAATCATGTAAATTCAACTAACTATTTTTTCAGTGCATGTTCAAAAGCACTGTTTAGTTTTGTTTTTGTCTTTTTGTCACAAGAAGTGTAAATTGAATCATGCCTGCATGAACTGATTCAGTCTGGTTATGGTTTGGCAACTTAAAAAGTCTTGCTTTATCAAGACTTGGCTGTAGTGTGTCTCTTTTCAAAAGAAACATCCATTTGTAGCAGCAACTCCATGCTACATTTATACTCTCAAATGCCGGTTAAGAAGGAAATGCTTCTAGGCGTTCATTAACTCCAGTATTTGGTTATTTGCTTTACAGGTGGATGTATGGAGGCTTTTCATTGTCACAGGAAAAACACACTCCCTCACCTTGCCAATGTCCACATCCTCCCTTTCTGGCTCTTTCGATTAATTTTACATTACCCCTTAATGACTTCCCTTTCCCACGAGCTAAGCAAACAGGCCCATTGGTGAGGGCCGAGGCTTCCTATCGCTCCAGTTCCAGCCGCCCCTCCGTAGAGGTCACGCTGCTCCGGCTGGCTGAGGGGTGGTAGGCTCAGGTTAGGAAAAAAAAAAAGAAAAATCTCAGATCTCTGTTGACATATGTTGGACGTGTCTTTCAAGATGTGCGTGTGGGATGCTAAGAGTTGGAGTCAGGTTTCTGATTGATGGACTCGCTGAGAGAAAGGGATGGCAGAATAATGCAATGTCCAGCTCCTTTTCCTCTAAACTAGTGGTCACCAAAAAAATATCTTCCGCATAAAATTCTGAAACCCCAAAACACCTCAGACAACTTGTAAGTAGCCTCTGAAAAAAGAAACACTGCTCAGATAGACAAATAGATCAATAGATATGAATGGACAGGTTTGACTTATGGCTTATGTGATCTGGCTAATCTGAGACTGGCTAATCAGCTTTGTAAGCAGATGTACCCCCAGTTCTGATTCATTAGGGCTAGAACTAAACATTCTAGAAAGGTAGATCTCCAGGAGGTGTGTTGGTGACCACTGCTTCAAACCCATTGATCTATTATAATGATTTAAAATAGAACCGAATGTGTGATAGCTGCAGGCAGAGCTGAAGGAAGAACTGGGCAGTTGCTTGTGCCTGACTCAAAGCCAGTGCTAGTGGGGTGGGGGAGTTTGGCTTGAGCTCCAGGTCAGGAAAAGGAGCTGAAGCTGGAAGGATAGGAGAGGCGACAGGGGTCAGAAGGGTGGAAACAGTCGCTGAACTCTGGAGCCTCAGGTCAGGCTGACCAAGCTTCTCTCCTCTTAGGGACTGACTTTGCCAAAACAGGGTGTTCACACCAGGATCTACCATACTCCATTTCAAGGGAAGATTGCTTCAGACCTCTTGTAACTCTGGATGATATCACCTTCCCAATAAATCACATCAGGTGTATTCATATCTCTTATTTTTCTGTGTGATGAGCTGTGAGTTTCGGAATAAGTTATCTTTAAGATAACATGGTCATACTTTCTCTCTCTCTCTCTCTCTCTCTCTCTCTCTCTCTCTCTCTCTCCAGCACAGGTGTTGTCCAAGAAAAGCTAAACAAATGAAACCATACATTTAGGTTCTTTTACTACATTGATGTAATATCCTTGTGTCTGAAACTGCACTGAGAATGAAGCTTAATCAAAAAGCACTATACTTTGTGTCTATCTTAAAGGAATCATGAAGCAGATTCACACATTTTGCTCCTTACCCCATATGTAGTCAATCAGCAAAGACCTGTTTGTGTTTTGAAGTACTGTATCCTTAGTTTTGCACTGGAGGCTACAAGCCTATTGTAGCTAACAAGTAATGGATCCCCAAATTAGCATTGCACTAAATGCATCCAGGCTGCCAACTCACTGGCCATGAGATGTTTAGGTCTAATCTTATGCTGTCACGTGACACTTGGCATTTCTCATGCATTTTTACATCTTTCTGCAAAATGACCTACTGATTAATCTGGGTGCTCATGACATTTCCTACTACTGTCGAGTGTTATATACTTTTTACTGATTACAAACACTCTGGACTGGTTTATTTGAATACAAGTAAAGTTTGTTTTAGATCAGTGGAGGTGAGACCAGTATCCATGACAGCAGGAATTTAGTGAAAGAGTTCAGCAGAACTACAGCTCACAAACTGAACACAGTGAATGCATAGAAAAAACCTTCACCAAACACACAACAAATGGACATGAACTGAAGAAAAAGTGAAAAGTGACAAGACAGCTCTTGAACAAAATAATAGCAAGGGCAGTGTTCATGACTACACATAGCAGCATAGTTTATGCTGCAGAAAGAACATGCTTCTATCTTACTTACAAGCTAAGGTAAACAGCTAAAAGCAGGATATCATTACCTATTTTAACTTTGCAGTTGTTAGCTTTAAAATCTGCACTTAGCAAGTGCAGCCAGGTGAGGAATTTGACAGTGTTGCACTGATGGTTACCATTAACAGGTTCTTTTTAACTGGTTTTTATTCTGCATTCTCTTCTGCTTTCTGCAGGTTGACAAGTTCAGGGGAGAGCTAACAATATATTTTGCTGAATGATATTGAACGTACTAGCTTAAATGTTGTTGCTACTGTTTTATGTTTTTATAGTAGGTTAGGGAAACACTGTATTTTTTAGTAAAACTACAGTAATACTAACTGATACTAATATAATGTCCAAAAATAAAACAAAAAAGAAACACAGAAACTGGCCTAAACCATACCACACATGTTCCCACCCCTATCCCACCTTGCTGAAATCTCACAAAAATGTAAACGTTTACAGGCAGCCCTGTACATCACACACATACTATAAAACAAGTTGTTAAAGTAAGATCATATAGACTTGTTTTGTGGTTTCTGATATTGTATCTACTAGACAAGGCTAGGTATGCTGAACTACCATCAGCTTCATTCCATTTGTGTTGCAAGTATCTATGCTACTGGACATAAAAAAACCCTCAGATTACATGTAGAATTACAAATGAACATTTTAGTCCACCTACCCACAGTGTCTGATGGATGCACTCTGGATTTTCCACTTTTTTGACCTGAAATAGGGAATATTTTCATAATGTCACTCTACTACTATTTCTGCTACTACTGTAACAAACAAGTCTATGAAGACTGATTTAATTAGCTTTCTTAGTCTGAATTAGCATAGTAGCCTAGTTATTAGCATATTAGCATTAGCATTACTTCTACTCACACACAGAAATGTCTACTGTTTGCTAGAGTTACACAGAATCATGTGCAAAAGCAAGCACATTTGCTGTTTTCTCTTGAGAGTGTAAAAATACAAGCAAAAACTTTCAATGTTCTGTAGCTTCAAGCTTAAAGGTTAATATCATTAACATTATAAGTTCTGGGGTAGATAATGTTATATTGACAAACACTTTGCAAAGTAATTATTCTTAAATAGTGACTGACATCAAATACTATTCCAGTTTACATTCTAGGATACTTTATCATCAGGTACTGGTACTTGAAAGAGTGAAAACATTGCTGAATAACACTGCTTGGACTGTGATGTGAGTTTGCAACTGAAGTCAGACTCAAATGAACATACTGTGAACACACCACTGTGTTACTGCACCCATTATTAGGAAGAACTGACCTATAGCACATTTGATTGAATGTATTGTGTTGGGTTATGAGTGTGTGGGCGATGCCACTTCATTTAATTTTCATACTTTTCAGAATGTGGGTTCCAACCAGGGCTATGTTGTCAGTCAGTCAGGCAGTCAGTAACTCAGCAAGAAACAGTGGGACAGATTCATAAAAAGCACCGCCAGATTTATGGTGACCTTAAGAGCAAGTAGCGTCACTGCAACAAGTTTGCACATTCTCATTTACATAAGGTGTTGGTGTTGCATAAAATGACAAAAAATATAATGCTGGTTTTAATTTTCCCCAGTAAACCTGTTGGAGGTAGAAGAAAACTTGAGCAAGATTCACTGTTTACGCATTTCCTCTCCTGCTTGTAATCCAAATAGGTAAAGACAAGTTTACATGTTCAGACTAAGTTTGTTTAAGCTTTTTTTTCTATATTTTTCAACTTACAATGTATTTTACAAAGTAATCATTTTGGTTTACACTGTGACAAATAAAAAACGAACTGACATTTACTATTGGACATTTAATATTTACTAGTGTAATTTTCATTTTTACATGCAAATTGATTTCCTGATATCAAGACTTAAATATTTCCTAACTGAACGTTCATTTTTATTAACTTTGTGAAAACTGAATTCCTGAGATCAAACACAAGAGATAGTAAAAGCTAAAATGGTTTTACTTGCCATAGTTGTCAGAATTGCAGCATGTCGATATATTTTTTATCGTGTAGAAAAAGCTTTCATTTATGTTAATAAATTGCAGTTTATTGCATTTATGATACTTTGGGAAAAAGAACTTTTTTCTTGACTGAAAGTTAAAAGCCTCTTTACCAAATAATTTGTCAGTACTTTTCCCCTCCAAATTTATAGCTGTTTCTGAGAATTTTTTTTCTTTGTTTCTTTTCTTTTTCTTTTTGTCTCTTTCATCATGTCCATTTTGACAGTTTTCCTTAGCATGGGTTTCTAATGTGACCTCATTTACATGTCAATTTTGATTTTCTCCAAGGACACTGGTGAAAAACTGAAGCATTAAAAGTGCTAATCACTGCCATGCGGTGCTGTTACTACAGTAGTATGGATCTAGCCCAGTGACTCTTGAAGACTTGCAGAATATCATCTACAAAAACAGAGAGAGGTATGGACAAAATTTTGTATCCAAGGGGGTGGCTACTTCTGTTTTTAGCTGTGCAATGTATTTCTTGTCTGTTTTGTTGGGACATTGTGCAAAATGTTAATAAAAACAGAATACAATGATGTGCAAATTATTTCAACTCTAAGTTTAATTGAAAATTGTACATAGACAATAAATCAATTAAATATATATATTTAAATGTTTTTTTTAAACATGCTCATTTTGACTTTGATGCCAGCAACTTAGTTTTGACAGGGACAGGTTCATTTAGCACTTTTCATTTAACAACACTCTGTAAATGTTTGGGAACTGAGTTTTGTCATATTTTTCATTTCATAATGCACCAAATGCTATCAGTGGGTAATAGATCAGGGCTACAGGCAGGCCAATTTAGCACCCAGACTCTTTTACTATGGAGCCGTGCCATGCAAAATGTGGTTTGGCATAGTCTTGCTGAAATAAACAAGGCCTTTCCCGAAAAAGACGTCAGGATGGCAGCATATGTTGCTCTAAAACCAGAATATATTGTTCAGCATTAATGGTACAGATGCACAAGTCACCCATACCATGTGACACAAACCACAAGGCACTTTTCACTTCGCCCGACTCCGCCTTGAATTAGCTCAGAGAGGCCAGTCCTGTTTATATGTGGTATATTATATATTCTGCATGGTAAAGTTTTAACTTGCATTTGTACATATGTAATGACAGTGGTTTTCAAAAGCATTCCTGAGCTCATGCAATGATTTCCACTATAAAATTGTGTCTGTTTTTGATGGAGGGACACCTGAGGGCCCCCAAGATCATGGCCTTCCAATGTTGGCCGTGTCCCTCGCATACAGAGATTTCTCTGGATTCTCTCAATCTTTTAATGATATTATGCACCGTAGGTGATTAAATCCCCAGGATCTTTGATAATTGTTAGTGGAGACATATTATTATTAAATTGTTGCACTATTTGCTTACAGAGTGTCTTTCATAGAGTGGTAACCACCTGGCCATTTTTTTTAAAAATCTCACTTGCAACGTCTGATATGTTGTCTTTGTACTATGCTCAATTACATATAGGGTTTAAATGATTTGTACATCATTGTGTTCTGTTTTTTGCATTTGCATCTTTTTTTTGGATATGTGGTTATAGATAACAGTAAGCTAAGTCACAAAAACATTTTTTGGCTGACTGATTACATTTGGGTTACAGGGAAAAATGTGTAAATATGATTTCTCAGCAAACAGAAATATTTCAGCTACACATCATTGGCAACAAATAATACTGGGCTACAGTTCAACTTCAAATCAGCAATTGCATTTTTAACACTGTGTTTGCACAGAGCCAGCAGTTAACAGTTAGGAACTGTAATCGGGCCATTTAGGGCCTTGTCATAGAACTGTGAGTGACAGCAATGTGGCTACACTTCCCAGCATGCCCAGCCCCATAAAGCAAAGTTGAGGCCTAGAATGGTGACCCCTACAACACTTCCCCGTCTACCTCCAGCCGTGATTTATGGCCTGTGAAAGCAGGGGAAGACACGGAGGCCATTTCCCAGGCCAGTCCATGAGTTCACAATCTATTTACACATTTGTTTTTCAGACAATGAGGGGCAGGGGGGCTTGTCATGCCCTGTCTGAATCAGTGGGGAGAAGCATGCATGTAGCAGATGCAGGTTTCAAATATAAAAAAAGGCATAGAATCATAGGGGGAGGTTCACACTATGCTGCTTACAAAGTGCAAACTGTGTATTAAACACTAATTTTTAAGTCATTTTTGATATATTGTGCCAAAATTGAGTATATTCACAATAATCCAACATGAATACTTTGAATTAGACAATTTTTGAGTGTTGATGCAAACTGTTCACTGCAGTTCATTGGAGAGGAAGTAATTGCTCACAGCATTACAAGATTAAAGGTAATTAAACAGATTTTTAAAAATTCCTGCATAATTCAGTTGCGGAGATGTAAATAAAAGCATTCAGATTGGTTGGATGTGAAGGGGCGCATTATGGAGAAGCTTACCTATTCTGATTTCTTTACAATGTTGATGATAGGAACCAGGGGTCACGATGTCTACAATAGCATTTCATTTGGTATCCAAAATGACCACTGAACATTACTCCTGAGTTTTTATATGTTATGTTGATAACAGTAAAGTAGCGGTTTTGTTGGGTACTAATTTGCCTTACAATGCCATGCATGTATCTCTCCACCATGAAAGGCTTTAAAAAACTTCTCAAAACTCTTGTAAACAATGTCTCAGTCAATGTATTCATGGCCATTTCATGTAATAACTTTCTGAGAAGAAGCTATTAGAGGCATAAAACTCTTTAGATGTCTATTTTCTATCACCACCACCATGGTTTCTCTACAATGGCTTTTTTCACATCAAACCACTCTGAATGGCTTTACATCTTACAGACGGAATTATGAAAACATTTTTGTGGAATTCTCCTCAAAAAAAAACAGATGTTAAGCTTGCTATCATGTACTTTGTCATGGCAACCTTAATGCAAAACAGTGCAGTGAGTTAATATTTTGCATGAAAACCTGGCAAAATACTTACGCTATTAAGATTGCAACACAGTGCATATGTGTGCGTGCTTGTACATGTATCTGTGTGTATTTTTATATATACACCCACCAAGCACTTTATGAGTCACCTACTTGGTCATGCTTTTATTTCATCAGCCAATCATATGACAGCAGTGCAGTGCACAAAATCTTGCAGATAAGGGCCAGTAGCTCGAACCACATCAACCATCAGAATGGAGAAAAGACCTCAGTGATTTTAACCATGGTATAATTGTTGGTGCCAGATGGCCTGGTTTGAGTGTTTCTATAACTACTGACCTACTGATAAATCCTGGAATTTTCATACAAAATGGTCTCCAGAGTTCACTCAGAATGGTGCAATACTGGAAAAACATCCAGTGAGTTGCAGTTCTGCAGACAGAAACACCTTATTTGATGAGAGAAGTCAACTGGCCAAACTGGTTTGATCTGACAGAAACTCTGTAACTCAGATAACTTTATACAATTGTGGTAAGCAGAAAAGCATCTCAGAATCCACAACCCAACAAACCTTGAGGGGGATGGACTACAATAACAGAAGAACGTGTTGGGTTCCACTTCTGTCAGATAAGAACACAAAAGCTGAGGCTACAATGGGTACAGGTTCACCAAAACTGGAGCCACGGTGTCACAGACCTACCCAAATGGAGACAGAATATTTATTATGTGTCATTTTTTTCAGATTGTGAAATTTGATTTGTTTTCTGTGAGCTCTTTCACCATATTATGGCCATTTAGAATCTGCCAAGTTTCGCAGAAAATACAAAATGTCTTCAAAAAAATTGTAAGATCTGTTTTCATATATTGAAATTTTGGGTTTAGGGTTTGGGACAACCACTTGTCATTAGAAAGTACCCTATAAATGTTGATTTTGTATTAATTAGCTTATTACTGTCTCTCATTGGTGTTTGCTCACAAAGTGTCCCATCAGCTGCCTGATCAGTACGATGAAGATATGTTGTGACGGCTGGGAGCGATGAAGTGGACATATGTACTGAGTAAAGCGAGTTTTATTTTGGGCAAATCCAGGCTCATAGAACAGTCCAGGTTCATGTAGCCAACACGGAGAGATTACGGGACAGACATGACAATGTCACAGAATCTCAATCAAGAATAAAACATTTCAAACAATACAAACAGCACACACATCAAACAAAGACCAGCAAACACAATGGGCAAACACAGGGCTTAAATACACAAGGGATAATAGGACACAGGTGGAAACATAGGTGGGAACAATCAGGGGCGGAGTTACAAAACAAGGGGCCGGACTGGGGATCAAAACAAAGAAATCACGTGGACTAGACTAACATGAACATTTGGGCAGGACTGGGAGGGGTCAATCGTAACATAAACAAGTTTGTTGTAAATGCATTCTTTTAAAACTAGTCTGTTAACTAGTTAAGGACTCTTTCTCTGTGGGTCCACACATGGCTGACATCACCACATTACTGACTTGAAGAAGGACTGCAGGCTTTAGGGCTCTATTTGTAACAGATTTAAGCAGCGTGCTGGGCTACCCAGCAGTCACCAGTCGTCGGGTGGAAGGCAGGATATACCCTGGACAAGTCGCCAGTCCATCACAGGGCAGTGCTGGGTTACCATTCTTTACAAAAATTATTTTGTAGATTTATACTATGTTATATTGTATTATATTGTACAATATTATATTGTAGCTTTTTATTGGCTAATTTGCTTATCTACAGTGGGTGCAAAAAAGTTCACTGCATTGTAAATAAATGAAGTAATGCATTTTAAATAACAAGATCTTACTTTCTTCTATGCTAGCCACAACACTCTGCTAGCCTGTAGTGCAGGTATGCATCAGTGCAGATTTCATCAAAAGGCACAATAAAGGCACACTGAGGGCCCTGCACAAATGAGGACTGTCCGAGTTGGGACAATTTCGTATGAAATGTGATGCCACTGTTGAATATCCAAGCTGAAGCCCAGAGCTGCACAAGGGTGAAAGGAGGCTGGTGGTGCTGCAATGCAGTTGGTGGGGTGAGGGAGGGGGTTCAGGGTTCAGATGGCCTTTAATTCCTCTGTAACACCATAGGTAGGAAAAAGCCAGACCCTACAATCAGCTGAGAAAATAAACTCACTGTGCATTCCCCCATGGAGCCACAGACAACACAGGCCTTCCAGATTCATTCACATTCCTGAATAACTCGAGAAAAAAAAAAAAACAACAAACAAAAACAGCATAGGTTTCTCTCAAAAGGCTAGTTCAGAAAAGGTGCTTAGGCACTTAGGAATAAATGGAAACTGGTGTGGCATGCAAACTACAGGCATGCAGACTATGCTGGCTTCTATGTACTCTGAGCCATGTTTTGGTTCAGTTATTCAATTAACTGTCTTTGTGAAAGGTATTTGTACAGAAATTAGGAATGTACACCTGATCTCAGTTTCAGAGCACAATCTTGAAAAGTAACAAGTAAGTGAAGCCAGGTGTTTGATACAGGACCCTGTTCAGATCAGTCAAACTTCCAGCCATTATGGTTTTATGGACTGGTGGGTTTATTTGATGGCTGCTGGCCAAAACCTCCAGGACCACACACACATGCATGTGCCTGTATGCATATACATATATATAGTTTATATTATAGATTATATTATAAATAGATGTTTTCAGCACCACTGATATGATATTTTTGGATGACCAGTCATTGTTTTTATATATAGTCAGACATGTACATGACTTTGTGATTTCCCCTGGGAGAAGTTTTGTTTTACTGTACTTTGGCTGCTGCTTGTGTTTATTTTGTGTAAACATTCTTGCTTGGATGTGTGTAACTCAAGAATTTTCACTCAACAAGAAACAAGACACTCATTTATTTAGTTGGCTGTCTGTGCCGTCCTCAGGACTGTTTTCGTTTCTTGTTTAGCAGAACATACAAACACCAAACATGAAACCTAGGCCCGTTATGACTTCAATAGAATGAAATGTAAACTTTATCCTCTTCTTCAGCTGTCAGAGCAGCCAGGCCAAACGGGACAGAAAAGGGAAATCAGGCTGGACTTGGTCCACCACACCCTCCCTCCCACTCGGCTGGCCTGAATAGAGTGCTTGAGGGCTGTTTCTAGTTATTCTGCAGTGCTTTTATCAAAACAGTGCTGCGGATGTAGCTGATGGTTTGCTCAGTTTGATTCCAGGCTACAGGGGTTCTCATTAGAATGCCAAAAGGAACCGAGGATGAGTCAGTACCACACAGCTTTTCCATTCAGTTATGCCTCCTAAACAGGATGTGTGGTTGTATATATTGCCACTGTTACCACCCAACTTTTTATTTCCAAAATGTACCTGGGGAAGTAAAAAAGTTCCTAATTTTAATGTAAATTACTGTAATAAATAAAGCCCTGGTCTTTACCTGATTATGTGCTTTTTTCAGTTTTCTTAAAAGATATTTTGATCTCAAGGTTTATACTTAAAATAGACAAATATAAGAATGTATTACATACTCATAAGCAATCAAAGAACAAAAAAAAAATAAAAATTATTAATTAATTGATTAATTAATCACACCCCCAGCGACCCTGACAGAGAAGCGGCTTAGAAAATGGATGGATGGATGGATGGATGGATGATTAATTAATCATTTTTTAAAAACAAATAGTTTTTATTTGGAAATTGTGTGAAATTCAGAGTTGGGAAATGTAGAATTGCAACCATAGTCTCTGTGGCTGTGTTTAAAATATCATACTGTGTACTGTATACTGTATGCTACTTTCCATCAGTAGTATACAATATAGCAATATAATATATTATATATACAATATAATATATTGCTAAATTTCCTTCGGGATCAATAAAGTATCTATCTATCTATCTATCTATCTATCTATCTATCTATCTATCTATCTATCTATCACCCAGTATGACACAAAAGCTCTGTGCTGTACTTAGACTGCCAACATCATGGACTATGCCATCAAATCCATAGCAAGATCTGCCCCATTTATCTAGGCATTAAGTTAACTTTATTAAATAGATGAGCAAACCCACCTCAAGACCATCAAAGAAAAACGATGGGGCTTCAGCATTACACTGACTACAGTGGTAGGACAGTTTACTTCCTTTCATTTCATTTATCCATTGATCCATACTAGGCTGAAACCCGGACAAATAAATTGTTCAGAGCTAACCAGGCAGTTAAGTTAGTAGTTAAATGATCTTAAAATGAACTGCATTGTATTTTATGATGCAGTATTAGCCAATGCGCAATGACGAATAATGTCTTAGTAATGTCTACCCGGTTTGTCAGACACTAGAGGGCACTCCTTATTGAGTAGAAAATGAATGGGCTACAATGGAGCTTTTGTGCAAAATCAGTTTGTGAATGTGTGATCATTTTTTATATAGAAAATGCATTTTGTGAACACAGGACAGCATAAAATATTTCGGCACTGCTGCCCTTTTTGAGTGCTTTTGAACTCCAGTTATTATATAATGGTGCCTCATGTACATTTATGACGTCAATGAATCCATGAGCTGATCAGCTTAACAATCAATCAGCACTCAGTACCACTAATGGAAGTGTCCTAATGCCCAAAACTTTAAACTTTTAGTCCTGCAAAAGTGGTTACAAACAAGTTACATTTTTTGTTTTAGCTGTTTAGCTCCATTCACCCCCATTCATGGAGGACTTACCTGAGGGCACCCTGTAGCATTTTACAGCTCTCACTGCATGCTGGAATATTTGTCCTGACCAGTATATCATCCAGGTATCTTTGGTGCACCGGACTGAACAATATAATGTATAAAACATACTATATGAACATACTATTTCATAGTTTTGAAGCTTTCACCTAATAACCGTGAAATGTATCCAGACTTTTGACAGTGTATATATGAGAAAGATACTGAGAAAGAGAGAGAGATAGGTAGGGGCTGGGGTTGTGATGTAGTGGTATATATGGAACAAAGGCAGTGGTGTAACTTTACATTTGAACTGCTCTATAGACAAGGAACAGTACTGGTGACGGGTGTCTGTGGATGTGTCTGTGTATATGTGGGGGTACTGAATTTAACTACAGAGGACATTATCTAGAAACATGAACACAGAAACCACATACACACAAACATACATATGGTAGACGCCTGTGTCTAGTTTGGGGTGGAAGCAGAAATGATTTATTATATTTACAGTGCAGACAATGTAGGAATGTTTGGAAGAAAGAGGGATACACACAGTTCTCTCAATCTGCTCTCTCTCTCTTTCAGAGTACACAAGCCCACTCACACTAACTACAAAAGATACAACCAACAGTGGCAAACAAGCAAATCAATCACTTATAAAGGTCCATTTTTCTCTTCCTGTGTGCAGGCCTCTTTGGATGAAGGTGTGTCTTTGCTCTCTATCCTGCATAAGACAGTGGTGCAAAGGATGCCCGGGTGATGTGTTTTACTGCAGGCACGAGATATAAAACGTTTATCTGCGAGACAGAGAACAGTTTGGCCATTGATGCTCCATGATGCTAACACGCTGTGTTTCCTTTATACACACCATAATGAGATCCTGCATTTTTTCCACACTCCCCCCACTCTGCTGGTCCTTATAAGGAACGTCCTTGAAACGGACAACTTGCAGCACACTGAAGTCTGTCACAAATGATCAACTTGTATATTCCGCAAAGGGCTGATACTTGTGTATCTATGTGGTGAACGGTACTGTCAATAAATTGTCAGATGACACTTTACTCTGATAGATGGATACAATATACAGAAGTCCTAGTGGTCATAACTGAATACATTTGCATCATTTTGTATTATCTGTACTATTTCAGTATGATAGACTAGCTCATAAATAAGTTAACAATATATAATACAACTTTATATTTTATTTTACGGGACCACATGATACAAAAATATTGATCACAGTGTATTTCCTTTGCAAAGATTTGAAATCGCTATGAACAAATATGTTTCAAAACATTTAGTGGCAATAAATTATATAATCAATATCTGACAAATAATGAGTAAACAAATCAATTAAAAGACGTAGAAAATAAAATGGCTCCAGCCTTTAAAATCTCTCATGGTGATCAAGTTCAAAGTAAGCTCGCATCCCCTCATCTCATATTTGGGGTTACAATCAAATGTCTTTTACAGCGAGTCCCCATTAATGCCATCACTACTGCGTGGCAGCCTACGGGACCAGCGGAAGAGAGTCCATTTAGCAGCAGGCACCCTGAGGGCCGCTTCATAACGTTAGCGTCTCTGTGTTCTGTTAGCTCTGTTAGCTGGTCCGTTAACATCGCTTAATTAGGTCTCCTCCAGTAATTGGGGATGCAGTGACAGATTTCATCGCTGAAGAATAAACCCTCCTCACATCGCCGCCTCTTGGGGTCCACTTGACATGGCAGTCTGTAGCAACTGGTAAAAAAAAGAGATGAGTTTTAAACACAGATGCTGTGTGAACGCTGTGCTTGTAACACTTATTAAATTTGTTCAAATTAACGCTTCAAATTAAATGTTTCACTCAAAATTCAAACCTGCACAGTTTCCCAAATGCAGTTAATCAGCCAAGGCATGTTGATACTTGACGTTTGCTTCCTTAATTTTATGTGTAGCTACAAGTAAGAGAAGCTTATTCCCTACCAATTAGAATCATGAACACTTCATGCCTAGATCATCGCACACTTGTCTTAAACTGCATCAGACATCTCAAATAGACTAGTTTCTAAAATCACTTGCAGAAACCATCTTGAAGCCTGAATTTTGTTCATACTTTTATCCATTTTTTGTCTATGACACCTAGGGTATGGAGAAAACTGTATTTTGATTTTTGGCCAAGTTATCAATTTACTGCAAATCAGTTGCATCATTGACAAAATATTTATTTCAACACAGAAAGCTAACCAACTGACCATTTTGTACTGTTAAGATGTAGATTGATAATAAAATCCAAACAGTAATATTAGCTCACTGGCAGATTCATGATACCAGCTACATTAAGTTAAGCATAAATCAACTTTCATAAGGTAATAGGCCTTGACCGTTTAGATAAAAAAAATCAGCAAAAAGACAACGTGCCATTGTGTTCTGCTCATCAAGAATAAGCTAAAAGTCCTGAAGAAAAAGCAAAAATCCTGATCTGACAGCAGAGAGATTGTGCTCAGCTGTAGTTAAGAAACATTCTCCTAGTTCAATTACAGAGAACTACACTGGTTTAGCTACTGCCACATGCATCTGAACCAAGTGCATCTTTTATTTGATTTTATTAGATTTTTTCTGAATTTAAAACATCATTAGAAAAATGTTCTACTTGCTTTTTGTGTAAATTAAACTAAACTGATTTAAAGTCACTGATTTAAAGTCAATCATAATAATTAAGTGAGACGGGATCGACAGATGATTCCTATGACACATTGGTGTTAATGGCCAATGTGAATTTCATTGAAGCACTCGTTCTTCGCTCTGCTCAATATAAACTGACAGTTCGACTGGAGCGCACGCACATCTTCTAAGATGCTTATTCTTCTTGGTCATAGGGGGAGCTGGAGCCTATCCCAGCAATTATTGGGTGGAAGGCAGGATACACACTGGACAGGTCACCAGTCCATTGCAGGGCAGACAGACATACACATTCACACCCACACCTAGGAGCAATTTAGCGAGTCCAGTTGGTCCGACTGCATGTCTTTGGTCTGTGGGAAGAAACCCACACAGACACATGGAGAACATGCAAGCTCTACACAGAAAGAACCCTCGTCGCTTAGCCAGGGAATCAAACCCAGGGCCTTCTTGCTGTGAGGCCACAGCACCAATGTGCCATAACATTAATACAGTTAGCATAATTTAGGCACTATCCTGAACGTGAAGCTTATGCTTTGTACCTTTGCAATAACACAGTTTGTATGCTTTTAAAGAAAGTATAGACAAGATGTTATTTAGTTTTTAACCACAAAAACCACACAGCAAATACATGTGCGTTCATGCCAGATACTTAGATTTGAGTAAGCGCCTCAGACTCCAGTGAGATGTTGACTTGTCTCGCAACTTGACTTGTGCTTATTTGGCTCATGACTTGACTGAGACTCAAGACTCATTAAATTTGGCTAGAAAGAAAAAAAGTACTTTATGTAGTTCACTGCACTTTCAGTCTAAGTCATCCTTTAGGGGAAAGTGTTAAAAACGTGAGCAATACCCCAGAGCAGCAGGAAAGTTAAACTCGCTCTGGGCCTGGAGCTAGTTATGAGAACAGCTCCCCTGAGTCGTTGTGACCACAGCCTAGAGGCAGAAATCAGGAAAGGTAAACAGCAGTAATTTCTGTCATTCCATTCTCCTCGCAACTCATAGTAATGCCAGGTTTGATATGGCTTCAAAGAACAAGCTTCTCATTACAGACCTCCAGTTTAACAGAGAGAACAAAGCACTACACGCAGTAAATGTGGTGTTTAAAAGAGGCAAAACTATATATATAACAATGGTTAATTTAACTAAGTTACCAGCTCAAGTTTTATTAAAATGTGCATTTTGTTCCTTTAAACTTAGTTCAGCTAGATTAGCTATTACTATAGTTAGCTAGCACACCTAAAAACAATATAGTTTAACCAATTGTTTTAAATAGTTTTGCCCCTTTATTTTAAGCACTGTACTTACTGCATTTGCTGCATTTCAAAAGGAGACCAAAGGTTTTCAGTATTGAAAGGCTCAACATCTGAAGCCATGTCAAACAAAACAGGTGCAACGTGTATCTAGACTGAAATTGTCTACTTAAGAATCAAGACTCATCAACACTCGTAACCAGAGACTCCACTAAGACATGACCGATTTCATAAGTGATATATGCTACCACAAGACACATACGTTATTAGAATTGCAAAAGTCTCACAGTATAGTGCTTTCTATACCAAGCAACAGTTGATACCCATAGTAGCTAAATTCATTTACAAACTATGCTATTAAAATCTACAATGACTAACCATTTAACTGGTAATGATTTACAATAATAGTAATGTTGTCTATATTTTGTGCATACATACACACACACACACACACACACACACACACACACAGAAATATTTGCACAGTGACCCAATCTTCTGAAATGTATGAGACACAAGAGCTCATTCAGCTCAAGACTCACTCTACCAAAATGCACCACAGAGCTCCACAGGAAGTCATTCTTACCTGTGGCCATCAAACTCTATAACTCCTCCCTCAGTGTGTGATTCACAAAACTCAATACGAAACTGTTCATAGGTGCAATAATAACAATTGTGTGTGCAATAACTCAGAAGGACACTAACTAATTTAAATAATTTAAATAATTGTAACTGCTTTATACCTGATTTTTTATATTACTATCACAATCACCACCACCTTACTATATTCATAAGTACTTAAATCTTGTGTACATACTGCAAATTTCTCTATATTGTCTTAAATTATTAATAAAGTGTTTATTTTTACATAAATGGCTGCAACTGTAACAACTGCAATTTCCCCCTGGGATCAATAAAGGAATCTGAATCTGAATCTGAAATGAAAAAAACTGAGACGCAATTGAAGTGTAGACTTTCAGATTTAATTTAAGGGGTTGGAAAAAAATATCTTTTATGTTTAGGAATTGCAACCATTTTTCTACAAAGCCTCCTCATTTCAGGGGCTCAAAAGTAACTGGACAAATGAACTAACCCTAACCCTAACCATAAACAAAATGTTCATTTTTAATACTTTGTTGAGAATCCTTTGCAGGCAATGAATCCCTGAAGTCTGGAACCCATGGACATCACCATACGCTGGGTTTCCTCTTTTGTGATGCTTTGCCAGGCCTTTACTGCAGCTGTCTTCAGTTGTTGCTTGTTTGTGGGTCTTTCTGCCTTATGTTTTGTCTTAAGCAAGTGAAATGTGTGCTCAATCGGGTTGAGATCTGGTGATTGACTCGGCTGTTGCAGAATATTCCACTTCTTTGCCTTAAAAACTCCTGGGTTGCTTTTACAGTATGTTTTGGGTCATTGTCTATCTGTACTGCGAAGCGACGTCCAATCAACCTTGCTGCATTTAGTTGAATCTGAGCAGAAAGTATATCCCTGTACATGTCAGAATTCATCCGGCTGCTTTTGTCTTATGTCACATCATCAATAAACACTAGTGACCCAGTGCCATTGGAAGCCATGCATGCCCATGCCATCACACTGCCTCCACCAGGATTTACAGAGGATGTGGTGTGCTTTGGATCATGAGCCATTCCAAGCCTTCTCCATACTTTCTCCTTCCCACCATTCTGGTACAGGTTGATTTTACTTTCATCTGTCCAAAGAATGCTGTTCCAGAACTGGGCTGGCTTCTTTAGATGTTTTTTGGCAAAGTCTAATCTGGCCTTTCTATTTTTGAGGCTGATTAATGGTTTGCACCTTGTGGTGAACCCTCTGTATTTGCTCTCATGAAGTCTTCTCTTTATGGTAGACTTAGATACTGACACACCTACTTCCTGGAGAGTGTTCTTCACTTGGGTGGATATTGTGAAGGGTTTTTTCTTCACCATGGAAAGGATTCTGTGATCATCCACCACTGTTGTTTTCTGTGGACATCCAGGCCTTTTTGAGTTCCCGAGCTCACCAGTGCGATCTTTTTTCCCAGAAAGTACCAATCTGTTGATTTGGCCACTCCTAACATTTCTGCTATCTCTCTGATGAATTTCTTTTTTTCAGCCTAATAATGGTCTGTTTCACTTCCATTGAGAGCTCCTTTGACTGCATGTTGTGCGTTCACAGCAACAGCTTCCAAACGCAAATGCCACACCTGGAATAAACCCCTTTTACATGCTTAATTGATGATGGATTAACAAGGGAATAGCCTATGTAGCCAATGAAATAGCTTTTGAAATAATTGTCCAATTACATTTGGTCCCTTGAAAAACAGGCAGCTACCTATTAAAGAGCTGTAATTCCTAAAACTTTCCTCCAATTAGGATGTAAATAGCCTCAAGTTAAAGCTGAGAGCCTGTACTTTACAACTGTATCTTGAACATGTTTTGGTAAACAGCTAAAATGCCAAAACTTGTGTCACTGTCCAAATATTTCTGGGCCTAACTGTGTGTGTGTGTGTGTGTGTGTATATATATATATATATATATATATATATATATATATATATATATATATAAATTTGGCACAGAAATAGATACTTTTGACATCATTAGTGCAAGCTTTAAAGAAAAAAAAGTTGAAAGAAATGAACTGTTCATTGTTAAAGATTTTGAAAATCAATTCCAAATGTACAGTGAGTATAAACAAGAGCACAACTATGCACTACATAGTTCAGTGCTTGTCCTGCTCCAGGATCCCAATTCAAACCATTCATGTCACAATACAATTCAGTTGCTGAGCTAAGATAAGGTTTTAGAGCAGGACAAAAACAAATGTGCCACTGACATGAAAAAAGGGACATGAAAAAACCACTACACGACACTGATAATCTTTATGAGATGATGTTAAAACTTGCCTGCATGTGGCTGGTTGGAACCTCCTTCCTCTGAGGAAGCACTTGTTGGCCGACTCTGTGCACTCACACGCACACTTGGTGCGGTTGAGTGGGTGAGTGCTGGGACACACCTTGGCACAGGTGCACTGGCAGGTGTCCTTGTTGAAGGTTTGGTGGGGACCACAGGATGAAGGCTGTGTTTTACATGCGCACTGGCAGGTATTCTTGTCCAAGTAGCGTCGTGGTCCACAGCCGGCCGTCCTCACGTCCTTCCGGCACACACACTGACACGTGTCCTCATCCAGCTCCTTGTTTAGACCACAGAAGTCCTGATTAAATGAATCTTGGGATGGAGAGAAAAAGATAGAGAAGCTGAGTCAGCATGGCTGACAGTAGGATTGCAAAATACGAGGAAATGAATAGTTTTTTTTCTGAAGATTAAATCTATTTTTAGGTTTTCTTTCTGAAGGTATTGGCTAATCTTATGAAGCCCTTGGCTTGTTCTCCAACTAATTTACGTAAGTAAAAAACAATGTCCGGGACACATTTTTGTTAGACATGATAAACTGTTTAGCAATCATGCATTCTTGCTCTTCTACGAGATGCATTCCCCCCTCATTCTCCAAACAGATGTTTGTCTTTTAAGTTTGGCATCAGGCCAAACATGATAGCACAACTCCACACAATCTTGATTTTTTTTCCAAATACATAAAACAGATTGGACACAGTGGGGCTATACTTATGTCAAAGCTTATTATTTCATTTCCAGCAGCTAAAATCAGATTATTCTGGTGACGCTAAAAAAAAGTAGTTGATTTCATCCCTCAAGTCATAGACTGAATGTGCAAAGGCCTGACTAAACTATCAGTTTTTATTGGGAATTTTATTGCTGTGTTTCTACAGATGAGGATACTGAATACACTGTAATGTATCCTGAGTTTGTTTTTCACCTTGCAAGCTTGCATAGTATCCATGGGCACAAACTATTTTTGCAGTGTGGTTTTAAATTATTTGACATTCTCTAAAGAACCACCAGAATTGTTGCAAATAACAGGCTCTGCTCGGCTTTTTTTGGCACAAATCCATGTCTTCTTTGACAGAGCAACACCTTTAAAAATGTGCCCTGGCCCTCGTTTGCAAAAGAGCAAATGTTTCACGGTCAATGTAACCTACCTAGTGACATACTGATACATCTGTAATCAAAATATGGAGACAGTCTTGGGAGCTACACCACATTCAAACAGAGTTGTGCAAAAAAATACCAGGACAGTTTCAGACAATTGAAGGCTCAATTACAAACATCCCAAACAGCACCACAGTCACCTTGGAACAAATTCAAAGTCTGAGTGACGGAGCATTATAAGTGAACCTGAGTGAACATTTTCAAAACACTTTTGAGCACATACTGTTATTTAAATGCTTCTGAATGAGAAGTGGCCTGGCAGAACCAGTAACAGAATTGTTGCAATGTTTGGGGCTTTACCACAGTTCACATAAACACTGGGTTTCAACATCAAAACTCATGATGCTGACTTTGATATCTACCACGCTTAATCCCACACTATTTTATGTATGATTTGACACTTCTGCAAAGTCAGCTGGATAACTTGCTTTGTAAGAGAATCAGCCACAAGTGCAATCCAGCAGGAGATGGGTCTGCAGAAACAACTGCATTTACATTTTACACTCAAGTGGTTACACAGCACATTTTCTCAATGCATTCCAAATACATCCTTTTGTAAGCACAGGAGTCAAATGGTAAAGTCCAGGAACAGAAAAGAGAAATAGATACAGGAGTGATTGATGAATATGACCCAGCAAGGCCCCCAGTGCACTGTTTCTGTTCTCTCTCACTGAGATGCGTCCATCTCTGTTCTCTTTATCAGATTGTCCACAGCACCCAGGGAGGCAGAGTTACCCCCCTAGCTGTGTCTGAAGTGCAAAGGGAGTATCCACACCCACTATTTATGTTCACACTTACATGGAAACTCCACTGAGTGCAAAGATGGATGGTTGCTACTGCTAGCCATTAGCATTTGAGGTAAACTGACCTCACTGGTAGGATGATAGCCAGTCACAGAACCTTTGGCTAAGGGATGTCTGTTATAGAGTATATTTCAGCCTGTGTAGTGTCAGGCCTCTCTGGCAAAGATGTGAGCCAAGAAAAAGATACTAGGGAATATTCCTGAGTTAACATATTTTTTAAGTCAAAGATCTTGCTCCTGAGGTGACCAGGCTTTGATGGAAATTAATTTCACCTGTACTCCCTTGAGGCTTGTGATGGAATGCATTGTTCATAACAGTAATCTTCCTCTCAAGAGTGAACTACCTCTTGAAATGTATCCTGAAATAAAGTGCTAATGTGTTTGTGTTTCTCCTTCTTGTAATCAAACAATAAGGGCAGCAGTCTGAAGGCTTTTTTTCTGATTCAGTTTTGGAATGTCAGAATTTGTCATAAAATTCAGTAATTATTTTGGAGGGATTCCAACTTATTTGTTGGTCTGAATAAAATGATCAAATGTGAATAGCTACAAACAACAATGGTTTTAATTGATTTGCTCTCTTCTACTGTTGTGTAATCTTTCATTCACATTTGTTTATTCAGTGTACTTTTAAAAACAATTCTGTATTAGGAATTAAAGATGATACTAGTATCAGGCTGATACCATGCTCATTTACCTACACTCGAACACCAACATTCCAATACCTGCTGATATGTGACGTAAGCCAAGTGTATGCTCAGTCAAAAAACAATGGACAAATTTACAGTCCGAGTCACCATAGAACAAGATTTATTAAATCATGCAATGCTTGTCTTGCTTTAGAGGACATTCAACTACAGCTCAACCAGCCGATCGAAAGACTTGGAGAAGACATAAACTCCACAAATTGGCTCCTCGGATGCCTTTAATGTGATTCCTGCTGTCACAGTGCTACAGAGACTGTAGTTGAAAGACACCGATGAGGAGTAAAACTACAGCAGTATGAAAGTGATTTTCTGAACAGAACTCTGTCGCTCCTCTGCAGTGTTTTAAAATAGTGTAATAGAGCATAGCTAGCTAATGCACTTGATTTAAAATCTGCTAGATTTTAATTATTTAACTTCTGAGGTACATTGCACTCATTTACACAAACAACTGTTTAATTCTACATAGGTTACTCAGTGTAGTATTAGACTTGGTATTGGCGAGTACTAAAAATATGTTGTAATCAGTTTAAAAAAAATTGTATGGCTACATCCCTAATAAGGATTTTAATGAATGACTTATGAACCACATTGACTTATTAACTGTTAACTGACAAATGCGTAAATATTCAGCCAACCCTTTTGGTTAAAAAATGGATTTAATTTCTGATGAACAGTTGATATTTGAATAGGCAGGTTTTTCATTCAACTGTAAGACCATTTTAAATTGTACGCATGAGGGCGCAGGGGCGCAACCAGTTCTAGCTTCATAGGTAAATGGCCTTACTGAGTAATGCACAAGGTATTCTGAAGTTGACTCTAACTATTAATTTCTGCTTCTGGAGTCGGAGCAAATTGACTTCTTGATTAGCCTTAATTTTAACTAATTGAGCCAGAGTCATTGGTAAATGGACATAGCAGACATTACACCATCCTAAATGTAGTTTGAACAGTTTTTCAGTAGCTACAGATCGCACAGTATTAAGATGAAAATCCATGTTTGTTTGACTCTCAAAGTCATTGTCCCAGAGTTAACCCAAACACCCACGCCTGTTGGAAGCAAAGACAGACCCCTGCTCATGTGGATACATTGGTATTTCTCAACAAAAAAAAAAAAACTAGAATAATAGTGGTAAAGTAGGCTGCAACTGACTCTTTTTTAAACTTTATGATGCTCCTGTTGAGTGTATCCTTAAGCTGCAGCCTACAAATGTGTAAGTTAGCCTATGCAATTAGTCCCATGATCAAAAAGCTTAAAAGCTGTCAGCTTTTATGTTGATTGCTTTTTAAACTATGCATATGAATTTCAAATTAGCCTCGTTCAGTATCAACTTCATTTTGTATGTGTGTCAAGTGGAACTCATTGACTCTAGGGCCTTCTGACTCTGACATTTTCATTGTGAGTGCATATACCTCAGGCATTAACATCTGTATAACAGTCCCATCAAAACTGGTTAAAATGAAGGAGACAACTACTTCTGTTTAGTAAGCTGCATGTGGCAGCCCTTAACTGACACTGTAAACACGACTCTGGATAGAAAGAAATAGAAAAAGACAAGTGGAAACTAAGAGAAAGAGACAAATGCATAGAGACGACTGAGAGTGTACTGATACTAACAGAAGTCTTTGGGTGATGTTTTTGTCTGCCAAGAATCATTCATGACCGGTAAGCACAAGGGTAAGGGAAGCAGTTTAAACGTCTTGCTATCACAATAGCAAGACTTGTGTGGGTTTCCTGCTGGGTTAGTGGGTTTGAAAAACATTATGATTCCTAAAGCATCAGTCTGGAAGGGTTGGAATTCAGTCTTTTAAGATCAGTGTTATTTTAGATTTGGTTTGTTGACACAGACTACAGTTATGACTACAGTTATGTCCCCTGAGCATTAACTGACATGTTTTGCTTTGGGGCAACAACAATACTAAAGATGCAAGAGTACATAGATTCAGCCACATTGTACAGACATATTTTTGGAAGACATATAATTGTGCATGTGAAATGTGTTGAATGTAATGCACCCACAAGCATACACTCTTATGGGTCATAAACATGTATAGCAGCTCTTACCCGAGTGGTGCTGAGGGAAGAGTGTGTCATGCACAGGCACACATCTGCATAAGCTATTGCTCCAACTCTGGTTCTTCGGGCATGTTTTATTCGCCACATGACATCTGCAGGGGAAATGAGTGATTAGCTATGAAACAGACAGTAGCATGGAATAAAGAATAAAGTAAAAAAATACCCACAAAAATCACAGTTCTCTTTTAGCATTTTCCTCCAATTTAGTCAGGGCCAAACTAGAGTCTTTTGATGCTGATTTATTGTCAGTTTTCAGAATGCATCTTTTCACAAACACATCAAAGTTGAGGCGGGAAATCTGATACCAAGGCAAATTAGCCAATTAGCTTTAGATCATTTCAGGAGCTTCAGTGCACTCCAAAATAAAGACAGCACAACAAAACACCAACTTCAAACGAGTCCTTAGAAGATCTCATTTTTGCAACTGAATACACAAACATGCTCAGATATTCTGATTAAAATTTTATGTGAACAGAAACACTCTTCTCTTGGCATCTGTGCTACATTTTAGACTTTTTGAAACATATAAAACCCTTTCAGCTAGGTTATAGTTGAAAGCACCACATGTTGGTTTGGCTAGCCTCAGCAGGGTCTGTCAGCAGTAGTCTCGGAGGAGCAGATTTAGTAGGAAAGGGAGAGGGAGTGATGCTATCACAGGCCCTCACTGTCCCTCAGAACAACAACCCATGCTGGAGCTGCCAAGTCACTTTCAATCCGACAGAAAGGCCTTATCCGACAACATAGGGAGGAACTTTCCAGAAGAGAATCACAGCAGCATCAGCGAAACCAATAGTGCTCAGTGAACTCTTAGTGGGGTCATTTGTGGAATTAAACACTGCTCGTTTTACAGGGTATGGTAGCTTAAGAAATAACACTCCACACACATGGGCTATGCTTGGGCAGTGCCCTCCAAGAAAACTGACAGCCTCTCATGCACACTTTGACCCATTTATAACATTTCTAATTGTTATTTTGTCTCATTTGAACAAATTCCAAAATATTTTATATTGTTACTTATAGACAAGGGTATACTTTGTGTATATGAGAAGCAATTTCAGCTGCTTGTTTTCGAGCACTTTTGTGGTTCAGTGCTGCACACACAAAACTGCAAGATAATACACAATTTCTTTCTTTTTAAATTGCAAACTATTCATGTCTGAGTTGGATGCTCAATTAAGTAAAAAGAAAACATACATATAAAATCATACATACATTCACCAACAGCATGAATTCCTACAGATTCCCATGTGTTACACATATAAGGAGCATGGGTATGCATAAGTACTCAAATACCTGGTACTCTGTAGTGTGTCAGTATTCGAATAATTTTATATTTGTTGTGCTGCACCATACAACAAAACATGTACCTAATGTGAGCATGACACCAAGGGCACATTGTTAAGTCTAACTACTAACAATACTGGACAACAAACAATAACAAACATATTCTGTTCCATATTGGCACATCATCATCTGAAGAAAAACTTGGAAAAGAAGCAGAATCATTACCACTTACCACTGCATCAGTTAGTTCTAGTTTTAGTGTTAGGTCATTAGCTCATCTGAAGCAGGTTCCACGGTGACTAAAAGATTTCCATTGGCAATACTTAAACATGTTTTCAATAGAATACATGTCTAAGACTGGCTATATTTTTATTTTTGCCACTGAGGCAGTTTAGCCTGCTAGCAACAGTTTACCATATTTGGGTATTTTGACATGTCAATATACATGAAAAACCTGTTTTGTCTTATAACAATTTATTTGTTCTCTCTTTACACTCAAAAATCAAAATCGGTCTAAATGCACACCTATAATGATAAATATATAAAACAGGCTATACTAAACATGCAGGTATAAAAGGAATTGTCAATGTGAATATGTACATTTGTGTAAGGCAGAAGTATTCAAACTGTGGAGTGAAGGAACTGCAGATGGGCACAGGTAAGAGTTGAGCTAGAAAATTGCAAAAAATAAAAATTAAAATGAAAGTTCTAGATAAATGGGATGATTTGACTTGATTTTCTTTATACATAAGCTACAGTATTTCGTATATTGACGTTTGCTTTAGTTGAGCGGGCCCCAGGTTCACAAGCAACTGGCAAGGGTGCCTCAGGAGGAAGGTATAATAGAATAAAGACATAAAATGGGATAGAGAACATGTACAAATATGCAAGGTCTGAAAAACCTTTGATGCAAGATATACATTTGATAGTATGACATACAGTGTGATGCTTCATTTCTGCAGGGTTACAGTACAGTAAGGTCTTTCATAAGTTGAACCATGTGTGATAAGAGCAGGAAAAGTAACAAATTGTACAGAGCCAGGGTGCTCCAGCGTCTTAGTTTGCACAAGACCAATCCAGATAATAATGTAAAAACTAGAATTATTGCCTTTTACTGGCCCACATCCTGGGCCCAGGCCCAAAGACTTATCTCTGTCATCATCTGTCCATTCTGCGCTGTCTTCTAAACTGCAGCAGTGTAGAGTGGAGTGCATCTACTGTGCAGCAAGGCAACGGCTTCCACCAAAATAAACTTTACTCTGGCTTCTTCTTCAGCAGAAATGCAAACACAACCCAACCACCTGGGCAAAAAACAAGAACTGCTTCAAATGGTGCAAGACAGCAGCTGACTTTGTCTGCAAAAGTCTTCAGTGCAGCATGCCTGAGGATTCTACTATTGTCTCTGGGCAATGGAAATGACATGAAGCATAAGACACAAAGTGTCACTCAAATCTGGTCAGGGCAGAACTACCTGACAGGGTCACTTCCGAGACCTCTTTGATTTGAGGAAGCTGCCTTATCCATTTGCATGGCATGGAACCAACAGATACGAACACAGTCCTTAACATCTGGTAAGGATTAAAATAGGCCACAAATACTGCACAGCACACATACACTGAGCATACAATTAGTAGTGAGATTTACCTTGCAGCTAGGGGTGGGAGGAAAAATGAAAATAAGTACAACTCAGTACTGTAACATTTTAAGTGGAAAAATAGCGGCCCAAGTATCAATGTCTCGTAATTTAATTATGAATATTTTTGATGCAAACTTAGCTTACTGACTGACTGACAGACTAAAAGATTACCATGTTGTTTGTAGTCTGTAATATGATGCTAAATATCTAAGATTTTATTTTTCTTTTTGGTGAGACCACAGCTTCCAACAGTGGTAGGAATGGTAGCGACAGGAGCATGGCTAAACACAAACACTGCGCAGACAGATGATTTGGTTCGCCATCTAGGAAGGACCATTAAGAATATTTGGGTTAGATTCTTAACATTACATTAGAGAGATAAAGAGAGAGAACAAGAGAGAGAGAGAGAGAGAGAGAGAAAGAAAGAGACTTGAAGATTAAAAATTACGGTAAAAAAACTTCCTCAAATTTTATCTTTTAACTTACATATGTTAGCAAGGTTCAGTGTTCTGCTCACACATTGAGTGACCTGCCTTGAAATGGCAGAGCTAACTACCACATAACGGACAGAATAACATAAAATTTCCCTTAAGCTTATTGTGGAGAAAGGACATTCCATGTCGCCCATTTCCATTTCCACCAACCATGGACAGCTCCAACTCTTCTTTTTTGCCGTTTAATCTCTGTGTTGTTTTTTCAGGCAAATTAAAACTGAAAGCTTTTTTTGGCCCAACTTTATTTTTGATATAAAAGAATAAATCATGACAGGATTTATTGTCATTCCATTTTTTAAGAGGTGCGCACAAAAAATGAGCTTTCAGCTATTACATTTCCATAAGCAGCTGTACAATCACAAGTATCAACCATACCACTGAAATATGCTTAGTGTGTTCTATAGGCAGCCGTATAACGCCAAGGCTTCATTCATCTCAGCCAATAAAAATAAACAGCAAAGAGTAACACTTTTGTGGACCCCCAGTAAGATGGCAATACTATGATTTAAAGGATTTCCATGGGGAATCGCTCAGTGGAATTCAGACAAAACTGCAGATAGAACAGCTGAGATGACAACTTTATGGTAATGAACATTTAAGTATATTTAATTAATCACAGTGTTTGCTGTTGAAGGGGCTGTGCACAAGGGGGAAGAGGGCAAAAGGTTGAGCTATGTGTTCTTCTATAGGTAGTGACAGTGCTGGAGTGCAAGAAAGCATGCAAGACTTGAATTTCACTAATGTAACAAAAATGAAATTATATCGGTAAAAAAGACTGACCTGTTCAGCTTGTGTTGTGAGACTAAACTGTACTGGAATGTCAACCATTAATTTTCTGTCTAAGACTTCTGCCTTTTCTGATACTAATAGTGCAACAGTGATAGCTGTTTGAGTTTTAGCTGCCCACAGACTTCATACCTCCCAGTCTCCAGTCCAATTCCTGCTCTATTTATGATAAAATGGACAAGTAAAAATAGTGCATTGTACATAGTTCTTGTAGTTATAATCCTGGGGTTTGAGACATAGTAATGTACAAATATGTTTGTGTGGATAGTACATACACGCAAACAAACCCTCAAATAAAAGCCATATGTACTACCAACTAAATGCATTAAATGTTCTGGTGGAGTTTAACAATATTCTATCTTTACAAAAGCCTTGCGATAGTACCCTTGCTGAGTCTACTGCAAAAATGGAAGGCACAATCAGAGAGCAAACAGCATTTTCCTTCCAACCAACAAAAAAAGGTGGAGCATTTCCTGGTGGAAGTGAGTGAGCAGGGTGGAGCCTTTTTACACTCTCTTGCTCTCATGGACTCCTCTAAAAACATTCTTTATACTGCTTTACTGTTCTTTACTACATCACTCAAATTTAATAAACGTATTGTAAAACAAAGTAAGAAGATAAGACAATAAGACAAACAAGACAAGAAACAAACATTTCACACTATTTAATATTATCTGAAGTAGACTACTGCTACACTCTGTCTGTGACTGTAAGTGGTTCAAACATTGGAGCATAGCAAGTTAGCCTGAAACCTGCCTCAGATGTAAGCTTCTCATCTAGGTATGATTGGACGAGACGCAGCCTAGACTTAATGCTTCGCTTGAGGCCTATCCTATGTAGCACATGTGTGTGTTTAAACACATTTTCAGTATAAAAATACCCTTGACTTTGTTTGTAAACCAGAGAAGAACAAGGTTACCTTTTCAAGTCGGATAAAATGGTACATGGATGCAATGATTATACAAATTGTCAATGTAGATTTTTTTATTGTCAGTGTGATATTTACTTTTAAGAAAGTGGCATGACATTAATATGCATTTTAATTCCAGTTTTCAGTACACTACTATTAATGCTATACTAAGGTGGTAGATTAACAATGAAATGATAAGACAAAAAGGTTCCAGGCTCTGGTCATCCCGGGAAGGATAAAAAGTTTTTTATCTGTTATCTACTATAGAATATATAATAATAATAATAATAATAATAATTATAATAATAATAATAAAATTGGAAATACATATGTGACTAAACGTGCAAGATTCACAAAAAATGTTATGTTATGAGTTACATAAGAAAGGTTTTACTTCGATTTTTTAAAGATTTGTATACTAATTAAATGATATTTTAAATCAATTTTATTAAATGTTTAGTGACTCGAATATTGTTTTTTCCAAACATATTTGTACATTACTATGTCTCAAACTCCAGGATTATAACTACAAGAACATGTATGTACAATGCACTATTTTTACTTGTCCATTTTATCATAAATAGGGCAGGAATTGGACTGGAGACTGGGAGGTATGAAGTCTGTGGGCAGCTAAAACTCAAACAGCTATCACTGTTGCACTATTAGTATGAGAAAGGGCAGAAGTTCCTCTACAGTCCTAGACACAAAATTAATGGTTGACATTCCAGTACAGTTTAGTCTCACAACACAAGCTGAATAAGTCAGTCTTTTTTACAGATATAATTTCATTTTTGTTTTTATATATATATATATATATATATACACATGCTATAATACTGACTTTTGTCAGTATTAACAAACCTATGGGAATGCAAATGTTTGCATGTGTGAGTGCAGGAAAGGTTCACACCCTGCAGAGAATGGGATCGGATGTAACAGCTCAAGTTACAGGTTCACGCTCATTAATCTCCCTTTATGTCAAGGTCAAAGGTCAGGGCCGGTTGGCATGACCTTGGGCAGGACGAGGTCCAGACTTCTAAAGAAAGGCTGTCTTCAAGTGTAACTTTCCCTTCATTCACTTGTCCTGTCCTTCCACACGCAGCCCCAAGTACGCAGTCAGCACCTCCAGCAACGGCTGATGTATGACCAGTGTGGAACAGGCAGTCTGTGGGGTCTCTTTATAAAACCTTTTCAAGAACGTACACAGGGTTGAGTCTAAATGCACAATGTATTATTTGTTAAAAATACTGGGCGCATTGGCAATATTGGCAATATATATATTGGCAAGTCATTCGCATGATCCGACAATGGAGAATAGTTTTGGTTAAATAACACAGTTCAGTGTTTAAACTCGTCGAATTATTGTGTTTTAATGTATTGTAAAGCATATTGTAACTGCAACATGTAGCTATATAACTGCAAGCTGGTATTCTGTCAAGTGCAGTCATTCAGCCCGACTATGGTCTGTGAATATGGCTACAATAAAATCATTTACAGCAGCAAGAATACCACTAAATTGTGCTTTTATACTGCAAGTGATCTTATACTGTACCTCTCTTTATCCTTGGGTACAATTAAAAACTGTACTGTGCAGTGCATTAGCATTTCTGTTCCTCAGTCTAGAAAAACAGAAATGTAGACAATCAACACCATAAAATAAAACAAATTGCCAACTTCGGCCCACACGGGCTACACGTGGGCAAGATCCTCAATATGTTTCTAATTACCACATGCTCAGTAGCTTAATAAGACAACACATTCCTACGTAGTGGGAAAAAAGGAACTTATGACACAGGATATGCAAGGTGGCAGACAACTTATCTGATTACTAACATGTGCACTTACACCTTGCATAATACAAAACAGATGAGTCCATTTAGACTGGCAAGGTGTGCGAAAGAAGAACTATATGCTTGGATAATTTGGAGCGTATGTCTTCAATGCTGTTATACTGCCGAATACCCCCATTGCCCTGCACTGAGTGAAATCTGCTTTAGCATCTCTCCTGTGGCCGGATGGCTTTGTAGAGACAGCTCATATGGTAGATATTAGACCTGCGTCTCGTTCCCTGCTACAGGCTGCTTAAGAGTTCTGCACTTCTCTACCATTCTTCAATTTACATTTGCGGGTACAAGCATGTCCACTTTCCATATGCTAAATGTAAATGGCTCCCAAGGGCACACTGTCAGTTCAATGTAGATCTGTGAGCATAAACGACACTAACTGGTTGGAAGGTAGATTTTGTGCATAGATGTGCACTGATCAAAAACAATTTCAAGTGCTTTCTTTCTGCAACAGAAAGGAAAGCAGACACATTTGTGATGCACCAAAATTAAAATCCTTAGCAAAATCCACAAATCAGAACACACAGAACTGAAAAAAGCTGACAATAAATAAAAAGAGTTTATGTAAAATAAACTTGCTAAAATGATTGCAGTGTATAGGGTACAGTATGTCAAACAACATCCAACTTCATTGTCAACTGTAAATGGTAGGTTATCCAAGGCAATACATTCAAATGTACTTCAATTTATTGATTGATTGATTTACTGATTGATTGCCTGGATAATACATTCAAGATGCCCCATTTTACCCTGTGGTAGTGGTGTGTTAATGTAGTATGTTGCACAGGAATAAGCAGATTAGATACAGCAGTGCTGCTGCAGGTTTTAAACACCTCTGCATCAATGAGAAAAGTGCACCAACCAAAAATAACCAGCCAAGAACATCCTGTGGGCAGTATCCTGTGACTACTGATGAATGACTAAAGGATGACCAACAAAAAGGTGCAGCGACCGATGAGCAATTGTCTCTGACTTTATATCTACATGATGGACCAACAAGGTAGGTGTGACAGAAAGTGGGCACAGTGTTTAAAAATTCTAGCAGCAGTGCTGTGTCTGTTCCGCCCAACAACAAACATTACCTGCTCCATGATGGTCCTGTGGGTCTCCTGAACATTGAACACAGTGAAAGCTAACAAAGAATGCAGAGAAACAGATGGACTACAATCTATAATTATAGAACTACAAAGTGCACCTATATGGTAAGTGGAGCTGATAAAATAGGCAATGAGTGTAGAAGCAATGAGGTGTACTTAATGAAGTGGCTGGTCAGTGCATCTCTGATGAAGCAAGGTGTTGGCACATCGTCCACTAAGAAAAAACTTTCAGTAGATGACAAATCCTCATCAGCATCCGAAGTTGTACAAGATAGCATTAGCTCAATCCCTCTTCTGAAGAAGCAGTTCCTGTTGCTCACCTGACACAGAAACTATGGATTATGTTTGGCTATTTTTGAGTGATAAGTAAAAAAAAAAAAGTTTTGAGCAAAATACTTTGAAAAAGTACTGATGGCTGAGAGCTGAATAAAGTAATGTATTCCATTACAATAAAAACGTAACGTATTTAGGATACTTTATAGAATACATTTAAAATAAATATTGATAAGGCATGGGCATGGGATGGACATGGGATTTTTATTTTACCTAATTCAGTGTTCCACACTGTTACTGGTTGGTAGTTTTCTTCATGTAATTATCTTGTTAACATACATACATACATACATTTTCTAAGCCGCTTCTCCCTCATGGTCGCGGGCGGTTGCTGGAGCCTGTCCCAGCGGTCAACGGGCGGAAGGCAGGAGACACCCTGGATAGGTTGGCGGTCCATCGCAGGGCATTAATTTGATTAAATATTGGTAAATCTTTGAAATTAGGTTTTGAAAAACCTAACCTTTTTTTTCTTCTTCATCACCTGCTTCAGACCACTGCTGCTCCCACAATTCCCTAAGCAAGAGTCCAGTACAACACAGATGCTAAACTTATCACTCATAAACATGTCTACTAATAAGAAGATTATTAGTTTGATCGTCTCTCAAAAGAGCTCAGCAAAACTAAGCTTAATAACTGGCTCATCACCTTGATTTGTCAGTCTACTCAGATTCTAGTAAGAATGTCAGTGTTCCTAAATAAGCTGTTAATTGTGGTTGTCATTAGAATTTGTGTAATGAGAATGCTACTTGCCATGCGCTGATTCTAAAATAGGTAATAAACAGGCATTTATGGTGTTTCTTTTAAAGAAGCTTTTTGTTTTTGTTCAGTGCTAAGTATTCTAAAAATATTCTACTAAAATGTAAGAAGTAACTGTAATCTGAATACCGCCTTTACAAAATGTAACCTAGACTGAATACAGATACTTGATTTTTGTATTCTGAATACTTTTATTCCATTATATCCCAACCCTGTGTCCAAGCTTCCATTGCAAACAATGGAAGCAAGACTAAAGTCCTTTGTTAATTTTGGGCATTGTCTGTTTTTCCCCTTTTTGTTGTTTCCCTTTCATCCCCTGTAGTTAGCTATATACACTTTTTTACAGTCAGAATTTTCAGCCGTTTTTCTCTTTCAGCCAAAAGCCCAAAGTGCCACTTTTGACCACTCAAAAATAGAAAGAATGAAATGAGTGAAAGACAAAAAGTCAGTATGACACAGGTCTCAATATCAAGATACTTCTTACTGCAGTAATAAGAGATTGAGAGGTTTCTCACATCTCAAGATTCACCATTTGTAGTATGTTACTTCAGTCACAGTCAGTAAGAAATTGAATTATTTGAAGCTTTTAAAATAAACCACATGCGGATCAATAGGGCTGCAAAAATTTTCATCTGTATTTGATAAAGTTGATGATTAAAAGTTCAAAAACAGAAAAGCCATCTGAATTACTGACATGTACACTACTTTTATGAACCCATGCACTTCTGTAGGGAAACAAAGTTGTTTGTGAAACTATTACTACCTTTTCACCAGTAGCATCCAGTTCAAACTCACTTTATTGTAATTGTAGTTTGGCACAGCTTGCAAGACTCAGGCAATTTGAGGCAAAAGTAATAAAATAGTCCAAATAAGTTTACTTCTGCTCCCATTTACTTGTTAGCTAGCTAGCATGTTACTACTGAGAATAAATGAGAGCAGGCAGGCTAACTATCCAAAACCGTAGAATTATTCAGGTAAAGCCAATGTGGCTTTGTTAAGTGTGTGCTCCAGAATTAAGTGGTTTTGTGCAGCTGAAAAACCTTGATCACTCCACCCACCTACTGACAAGAGTTTACGTTGTTTTCATTTGTAAGACAGTAGTTAAAAAGTTGCCGTTTTCTCCATTTTCCTGCACCACACACTGATGTTCAAACAGAGCCAGCAAATTGTCCGGGGTTGCCAGGCTGAGTATGATCTGTTTAACATTTCTTTATGTATAATATTGGATAGAATATTAAAAAATAAAAATTTGATTGCAGCTGAGCTCGACTTGAATGCCTACCAACGAACATTAGGTTGGCAATGCCTGTATGTTACAAAAAACAAATATGTGACACGCACACACACACAGGTTCGAAACTTGCTTCTCAGACCGAGTTTAAAGTAAAGCTAGAGGCTGCTAGGAGCTCCTGCACAGCCTGCTAACTGTTTATCCTCATGGAGAGGTGCTATTTTCCTAAGGTAGTGACTCACTGCCTCTCAGTCCAAACAATGAAGTGCAGGAGTGAGTGAGCGCACAAGAGAGAAATAGAGAGAGAGAGAAAGAGAAAGAGGGAGAGAGAGAGAGAGACCAAAACAAAAAAGTGAGACAGAGCAAGAGTGAAAGTGCCAGGAGCCCTGCCAGCTCCCCATAATTGCTCCCAGTCCTCTCTCGTAGCATTGCACAAGCTCCGATAACACCCCAGCACTCTGATATGTGACATTAGCACATATCACCACACACACAGGTTTTCAAACTGCAGGCTTACACACTACATTTCTCTTTTTGCTGATATCCATTCTGATAACCTGCAATCTTCACTTGAAGAGTTTTTTGGCACCTTGAGTTGCAGAGGAGGCTGGTGAAAGTAGACCACCCTCAACTATAGTTAATAACAGAGCAAAAAGCCCTAGTCATTTGCAGGATAAAAAAGAAACCATTCCAGTAGATGAGATAAGAATCAGACGGAATGCAAACACAACCTGGATTCCAATAACAAAGTATCAACTCTTTTGTTTTTAAAGCAACAAACAAACTGAGAAACTGTAATAGACATGTGCTTGATAGCATTGCCTGGGCCTCATTCTTGAGGAGTGTGACCCTGCTTAGCTCCTGGGCTAATGGCAACTGTAAGCTCAATGCTTTGTATGGCAGATCTACATAGATAATTTGTTAATCACTACTGCAACACTGGCCTTTGTAATATGGATATTATAGAAGGCTTCAATATGGCTGGGGAATATGACAATATTTATCATTATACTTTACAATGACACATCACAATGTGCTTTTCTGAACATACTTTTAGAATACTGACCAAGTGCATGTTTCATAACAAAGAAAGCATAATCCTGACAATAAGCATAGTCTTGTTTACTTGGAATCAGTGGAGTGCAGTTTGTGAAAAGTTGAATAAAAAACATTTTTACATTTTTCATAGCTTTTATAAATGTTGCACGTTGGCTCTTTTTTGCCCGTTTGTTTATCTCAGATGTCAAAACAAAAAAACAAATGTTCTGGCATAATGTGTATCAAGAAAATTTCTTGAAATATTATGAAATATTTTGCACATTCCTAGGCTGAAGTATGCAAATGAGTCCTCTAACAAATATTGTTTATTTGTTTGTAATAATTTATTGTGTTCTATGAGCATCTCAATCAATCACAGATGTCCCATGTGAGGGCTCTGTGGGTGTTATAATGAATCATGGCATTCATGTCATCCAACAAGTGTAAATAATTTTGGACATATAATACAGGGCACTTTTTAAGCGTGTTCCATTAAGGGTTTACCTACGCATTTTTTTATATATTGCAAGGCATATCACAACCACACTATGTAGAAATGTAACCGTAATGTAGTGTTCTTTATGTTGTGCAGCCTCAGACAACACACAGCCAAAAGAACTACCAATCCTGTTGAAGACCATTCCTCTATGTCAGTGCATAAACTCCAGCATACACATGCACACACATACATATCATCCTGTCCCCAATAGAGTGAAGGTATGAGAGGAATGAAGGAAGAGAACGATCTGTGTCCAGCAAAGCAAAACAACATATAACACAACTCCACACAGCTCACTGCTCACCCCTCAGTCACATCTGCTTCTTTTTAAGCGTAGCATGGATAAGGGAGACCTCGCAGAGGGACCATGCCTCTTTTCATTTGCTCACACTCTCTCTTTCACTCTTTCTTTTTCAGTCTTTCTCTCCACTTTACTCAGTCTCTCTCTGACAAAGATTATTAGAGGGAGAAATATAGGATCCTGGAATCCTGGAATATAAAGTATTAAACAAATCTGTCAGACTCTGGGCTGTCCACTGTTCAGGTAGGCCTGTGGTTTGCCAGGAGTGATAGGGCCCTAAATCAAGACCATTCATTGCCAAAATCATTGATGGAAGTTATTTCATCCTCTTGTGTAACTTGGAACATTATCTATTTGTGCTCATGTGTTGCGTATGGCAGTTGATCAAAAAAGAAAAAAACAGCAACTGTCTCAACCAAGTCCTTAACAGCATTCTATCTCTATGAATAACTGATCCAGAATCAGCGGATCTGCTCTGAGACAGTTTACAGCCTCTGGAAGCTCTTCAGCTAGTTCATGCTTCACCAGTGACGACATCCACACTACAATCAACAAGGCATCAGCATACTGCTATGGAAAGAAGTGCTGATGCGGTAAAAAAAAAAGCCCCACAGTAAACAGATCTCCTGTGCTTGTCTGAGTTCCTTGGTGGAGACAGAAATCACTATCTACTAGTACAGACAAGATCTCCACATCTCTACAGTGCTGCTTTGCGCAAACAGATGCCCAGTTGCCCATGTGGGATTGATTGGTCCCTGCCTGGTCTTCTTTCCTCAGACTCAAGCAGAAATGCATGGAGACTTTCTTCAACAGCATGAAAGGTTCAAAAGCAGATTTTTTCTCTCTGTGTATGTGGCAGTGAGTCACTTCTCCATAAGCTGATGTGTTACAAGCACGCTATAAGGCAAATCTCTCACACTAATTGTAGATACAAGATGATAAACATTTACAAAGAGCTTGCTGAGGAACAGCACCGTGATGAAGAGGAGGCCAAGCTACAGAGAGCTGATGACACAAAACAGACAATTACTGTTTCTCAGTCTACCTCACACACAACTTGTGTAATGTCTTAATGCATTACTGTGACCCTGTTAGCCAAGAGACATGTATTAGACCAGATGCTCTGTCATTTTGTATGTGTTTTCCTAGAAAACCATGAAGCAAGCTTTCCATTCACACACCAGGAAAGTGAACTGACAGTGAGACTTTTCATCGTGGTATTCTACCTATGCACATAAGCTTGGATTTCCAAAGAAAAGTGTCGTGGAGATATTGAGCCTGAGTCTGTAATGGAGTAGAGTATTTGCAGTAGAGTGGAGTAGAGTATTTGCAGCTTTTCACAGATCTAAATCTAAAACTTACACAAAAACTTGCTAGCGCAGCTGGGGTTCTAGTGCAGGGCTTGGGATTCATTGTTTCCTTATGTTATCGATAATTAACAAGCAAGCAGTTTGGCTAATTTTAGCTAGTTGAGTTACTTAGCTATAGTTAGGAGTTGCTTAGCAACAGGGAAAAACATAGCCTAACACAGTCTTCGAAACATGCAGCAGTGTTAACTCAATAGTAGTAACAGTCAGCCCAGGGCTGCATGATATTGACAAAGTATTAGGGCTATGGAAATTGTGGGCAGATGTTGATATCTGACGTTTTCCACGTACATATCTGGCGATACGGATACATAAAACGTAGAAATCTTGAATACATCTACCTGAATTAGCATGAGGAAACAAAATAGCATTTATTTCAGTAAGGTTACAAATGCAGTAAAATCCCAATCTGCTCTTCTAGTGTACATTACATACAGCATCAAATATCAGTTTAAACAGTTAATTGATGGTATATTAATTGATGTATTTTGCCTACTCCAGTACTGAATGGCCATAGCACTGCCCAGTTTAGAGTTTTCCTTGCTCCATTATGACTTATTCAGCTCATCTGTTGGTTATTAACATAAATTAGTGTGTGCTTGAACAGAACAAACTGGACACATGAGTTCATCTGTCAGGGATTTGATACTTAGGCCCAATCCCATTTCACCCCTTGCCCCTTCCACTCAGCCCTTAGCCCTCTGTTTTGCACGCTCACGTCTAGGGTTGGGGTGTCCCAATTTTTGGTGAGGGCGAAGTGTTAGGGCTATATGGCCCTCCAAACAGAGATTTTTCAGAGTAATGAGAACGAGAATGGGAAAATCAAACAAGAAGTTGACGAATATCTGACTTCAGCTTCATTTCACCAAATAATTAGCGGTGGGCGAAAATAAATAATTGTCTTAAATCCCCTCTTTGAAGGCCCTATATGTAACTAAAATTCAGCAGTAAGCTCACTGAACTTTTCCCTTCCTTGCTATCACTGAAGACGAGCTGGGTCGCCTACAGAGCACTGCTAGTAGCCTGTCAATGAAGCAATGTTTTTTGTTTTTTTGTTTTCTTTGAGGGTTGTTCCATTTCGTAGGGCAAGATTTCAACCACTACGACTTGTAAGAAATGGGACTGGGTCTTAGAATTGTGGCAACCATTATCTCAATTCAAAGAAGATTATGTACAGTTTATGGAGCTTCAGTTAATAGGTTTATGGATTTTAGAATAGCTTTCTTTCTTTGCACATGTGATTGGGGAAAAGATGCCAGTCTCTATAATGACACTAGTACTGGAGTGCTGTACCTCTGCTTTTACTGCTTTTAAAAAAGAGGTTGGTGTGCATTTTAAAGAATCATTTATCACTCCGTTTGTTCATCGCTTGTTCATCGCCATCTCCCAATACAGACTGACTTTGAAAGAATTCTGAGAGCATCATCAAAATTTAAGGAATAATTTTGTTAAGTTTTACAATTAACCTGTCTGGACACAAGCTATTAAGGTACTCTGAGACTGAGTATGGAAAGCTGGTTCTAATACAAATCCTAAAAATATATGATATTTTAGATATTGGGTGACTGCACGTTAAACAATGTGTAAAACATTTAAATGATCAAACCTTTAGTATTCATTCAAAGTCAAACTCATTGTAGTTCATCATCTGGAAAGCAGTCATTAAACACGTTAATGACTGTCCTTTAGTTCATTAAGTCTAAGCTCTGTATGGTAACTTCATTATAATATCCCACTGGGAGTTCCCCTCTTAAGTATGTTCCAGAAGTAGCATATGAGCAGAAAGTTCTCTAGAGGCTTCAACAATGGGTCAGCCAATTTCAAAATCTATTGTGTATGTGCTACCGTGCGCCATTGAGCCCTTCTACATCCAAAATACACACATCAATCACAGCTCATAGACTCCAACGAGAGCATGAAGAGCCAAAGAAAACTTCAGAAGTGTAGAGTAAATATGTTGAGTCTTAGTGTGAGATCTGATCTTCTACAGACGTTACCCTACAGCATGTCCCCACAGCCACATTTATCATCCTCCACATGCCACACTCACTGAAAAAAAGTCATTTATGAATTATTAAATAATCAAATTAATATTTTCAATACCTGATTTCACCACACGGTTAAAACCGCAGTGCTGACTTCACAAAGTTTTCAGGCCACCATGCACTAACTCTATGGTCTGATTTATTATTCTAGTTTGGTAATATTGGTAAAGTGTGTATAAGAAAGAGAAGAAGGTAACAGAGAAGAATCTTACTCTGGCAAGGCTCGTCGGATGATTGAGTGTCGCTGTCTGTACACATCCAGCTTAGACAAGCAGTTGCACGAGGTGTGGTTGGCAAAGCTGATAGTGACTGGTTTCGGTGGCTGTTTCACAGGGACTGTGATCTCAAACAACTGGAGAAGAGAAAAAAAGGAAGAGTCAAATTTTTGAATGATGCCATATCGCCAGTAGAGTGTTGTTAACTTGCACCACTAAAGTAAAAAATCTTTTTCTGCTTTCCTCAGTTTGCTGTTCTCAGCAGAGAAGTTTATTAAACTCTTGATATGAGCAGTACTATCTGAGAAAGTCTGGAAGATCACAGACCCTGTCATTGAAACCACAATAAACACAAACAGTTACCCAAACTACTATTGCAGCAACTTAAGAGCACCGCAGACATGGAATGAAGAGGACAAACATGGAAATGTGTAAGAAAGGCAAATACCATTTGACCAAATAAAGGCAGACATCCTCACATTATGGCAAACATTCTAAAAAGGTCTTTAAACCTTATCTGAAGGTCATGAAACAGTGAAGCACAAAGGCAGCCTGCCTGAGATGCTACATAGGCCAAACATATACACTAAAATTGTTTTTAAACAATTAAAATTAGCTGACTGTTCTGTATGAGAATTTTACACCAGCTTTACTTCATACAGAAACTCCTTCCCCTCACCTTCCATCCTGTTCTAATAAACCGTGCAACTCAACACCCACAGTTTTACATTGTTTGTAAAGCTTGTCAGTTTTTGGCCTACTTTTTGGACAGTTTTGGCTCATTGGGTGCCCTATGCTGTATTATTCCTGTACAGTCTGATACTCCCAAGACTATAGGAGCTTGAGGATCTTTGCCTGTCCTCCAAGTCCAAGTGATACACCAGCTTACCTACTTTGGCTGTTACCACTCTTGTCCTTACACTAGAGTCCCTGTTCATGGGCTAATTCTTTAGACCAGTTAGGTATTATTTCCCTCTATACCTGAAAGAGTGGTTCTCAATCCTGGTCCTTGAGACCCTATACTCTGCACATTTTTGTGTTTTCCTTTAGGTGCTTGTTAATAAGTTAATGAGTTGAGTCAGGTGTGCACAAAAATTGTAGTGATGAGTCACCAGGACTTGGATAGGGAACCCTTGCTTTAAACTAGAAATTCTGACTAGCTCCATATGTGTCTTGACTAGCTCCATATAAGTGTAGTCATTCGAATATATACTACTACTGCTATTTATTCTAAGCCTCAGGCAATTGTGGTTGACCTTCCCTAGCTTTGAAGATGATCAATCACTTAGTAATAGTTGCAACAGCTAATTGCATCTAAATGGCAAACTGTACCTGGCAAGCTTGCAGGCTTTTCAGAGTACTATTCCATGTGGTAGGTAAGACATTTTTAAGAAGAGCACTTCAACAGATGCCACTCCCTGTCTCAGAGTGCTTGTTGGTAAAAGGGGCAGTAGCAGTTGTGGGAGGAGGGTGAGTAAATACTTACATGCATACAAGAGTGACAAATTTCTGTGTGTAATGGGAGGGTTGAGCATGCATTTGTTTCCCTAGGCAATTTCCTGTATCGCCCTAGCCAGGAACTGCCACTGTGATTAAGCCTTCGTCTAGCAGGCTTTGTAGCAGGGCAGGAGAGGCTTAGTACCTCCAAATGCATTTGGCAGCACAACAAATTCTCAAACCCATGAAGAACTTTACATTGTCCCTGTTATAGCACTGGCCAAATCCACCCTCTTTCACACACACACACACACACACACACACACACACACACACACACACACACACACACACACACACACACACACACATACACACACAAAAATACACACTCGTATCATAGGACGCTGACCTGGACACCTGGTTCTTCCATCTTTTCTAAATGGGGGGAGGATACATAGCATTCTCCAGTGCTTCTTACGCATGTAAGAACGTCACAGAGCTGCTATTCACACACACACACACAAAACCAAAGACACCAGGCATATACATTCACATGAAACAGATTACATCACACTCTAATCAAATGGACCAGGCTGACAATGTAGAGGCAACAAAGCAAGCAGTGTAAGACATGTTCTCTGAAGGGCCATTAAATCCTACTGTTAATCAAGAACAATAGAAAAGCAAACAAAGTAGATCATTTGAGTGGACAGGGGCTGAGTTAGAAGTGTTTTAATGCTGGGAAGCATTTAGTCACACACACACACACACACACACCCACACACACTATTATACACTAGTCTGTTTTTTTCACAAGACAGGAATTTCTCAAGCCTTCATTGGCTCCTTCCATTAAAGTACCTCTTCACTGCTCTTGATAATAAAAATAAAACTTTAGTTCCTTATTGTCGTATTTACAGTCTACTGGATTGTCTGGACCAGAAGATACGAAGGTCAGATAAATCAGAAGATTCATTTTAACTGGCAAGTCTTTCCGCTCTAGGCAGGCTGAGCTTGTAGAGATTAAATTGCCAAATGAATAAAACTGGAGGGCTTGCAGTTTGTTGCAGACAACAGGCTGACTGCCACATTCATGTGTCTATGATGTTTTAACTAATACTTCTCTTAATCATTTATACCACAATGAACTTAACTCTAGGTGACAACCTATGTCACCCCCTGGGGTTAGTAAACCCAGATCATATACAATTAAGGGCACAATGTTAGCAATGTGTCTTGTCTGCACCAACTACATCAGCTGGACCACTAATGCTTCTGTAACCTTCTTTTTCTCAGACATCACCATGCACAAAAAGCAGCAGGCCTCACATGGAGGGCACAGGTAACTGAAGGAACCATGTTTGAACTTGCTTGCACTCCAGAGATGGGTTCAGTTTGATATACATACAGACATGAATTCAACAGTTCAGCACCCAGGAACTGGTTTGTAGATGAAGAATGGAATTTAATCCTACTGAACTGAGGCCAAAAGTTAAGTTCAGATCTGGTTCACACATACACATACAGTACAGTGCATTTAAGAAATGTATATTTTACTAGCAATTAAATAGCAATTTATCAAATTAAATATTTTTTTAAATAAAAAATTAAATAAATAAAATTAATTAAATAAAAAAATCACAGAATAACTACAAATAATATTAACACATTAAGCAGTGATTTTATGCATGTCATGTGCTTGAACTATTTCCAAACCTCGCCTCATGACATACCAGCATGAATTGTAGTCATCATCTAATACCCGGTTTGGGTAATCTATACTTCAAGTTAAATTAGATGTGCTGTTGGTGACTCACAACATCTCAACTACTATTTTGAAAACAAATTCTTATACTTTTTACAGCATTTTGCTTACATTTATTTAAACGGTATATGATGTTATTGTTGTCAAAAACCCACTTTTTGTGAAGATAAATTTTTTTTAAGAATTTGCTACAATTCTGGTTGTACAGTACTGCATACAAATGCAATGCTGCCAGAGTTTTACTAAACATAAGAGAAGACAGCAATCCTGCTGCTAAGGATTGTAGAAAAATTTCACGCCACTGAATTATCACTGAAGTTGTTACAGGATTTTAGCTAAAAGCTCATGAAAATAAACATTACCCTAGGTCTTTTTCAAAACATACAAAATACAGAGTGCAGCTTATCTAAGAAAGAGAAGAGAGCACTGCTTGACTTGAGTAACTGACCGTTGTGTGTTGTAAGTAAATTAATAACATTTAAGTCATATCAGATCTGTGCCCAACACAAATTATTATGAGATAAATCTACTGCTTGCCTACTTCTCCAAATAGTCATGTTTGAGATCAATGTTATGCCTACTGCTACTCTTAAAATTCATGACAGGGGGAGCATCCACCAAACTCCCCACAGTATAGGTCAAGCCCCCCTATTTCCAAATCTCAAGTGACACCCCTGATTAAAGGGACCCCAAGACACATGAAATAATCAACTCATTAGTATGTTACAGCTATTCCACTGCATGGATAGTGTAAGCATTGTCTCCTCCAAAAGGTGAAACTCTCTCTGATGGCTTAAAGGAAGCAGTACTTTGCAAGCTTTTTAAGCCCTAGTCTTACAAAGCCCTGCAATCCGCAGTACACATCATATACTTTGCTAGAAGTCTAGGAATATGCCCAATGCTACCAAAGATTAAAACTATAAAGCTGACATTCATACCAATCAGGCATAATATTATGACCATCTCCTTGTTTCTATGCTCATTGTCCATTTTATCTGCTCCACTTACTATATAGGTGCACTTTGTAGTTCTACAATTACAGACTGTAGTCCATCTGTTTCTCTGCAGCCCCCTTTTACCCTGTTCTTCAGTGGTCAGGACCCCATGGTTCCTCACAGAGCAGGTACTATTTGGGTAGTGGATCATGCTCAGCACTGCAGTAGCACTGATGTGGTGGTGTGTTAGTGTATGTGCCCTGGTCTGAGTGGATCAGACACAGTAGTAAGTGGAGCTGATAAAACAGAAAATGAGTATAGAAACAAGGTGGTGGTCATAATGTTACACTTGATCAGTGTACATATGTTACCAATGGTAAGCACTCAATACTAGTTTTTGGAACCTATGTTTGAACCATATCAAATCAAAGTGACATCCAATCTCAACTGTTTCCACATACTTCTAGGTACTTTGAAGTAAACCTCAATTGAACTATGACAACATTTTCCACACGGAGACCAACAAAATGTCAAATAAAGCATATTAATCCAAATAAAGTTCAAACAAGCAAACACCACACTTAGACTTACCGTCTTGCTGATGTAAGAGGTAGTGATGTTCATGCACTGGTGTTCCTCACTGTTGCAGCAGCCTCCACATCTGTAGACAGACACGCAGGGTGGTTTATAGAAGGTGTTTGTGGCTGCCCCAAACTCTTTCCCCACATCTAAACAAACTTCGCGCGGCATGCACAGGGTCTTTCTCCACTCTGCCTCAATACCTGTTACACGATGAGAGAGCCAGACAGGAAGACGAGAAACATTAGATGGTGCAGTAGTGAAAAGTGTTACGAGCAAATCTTTCACACCATGGTTGATTGTATTATTGATTTGTTTTGAGGCTGACAGGCTCTTGGCAGTTTGGATGGTTGGAAACTCCAGTCATGCTCCAGGAGAGCGTCCCTGGCAAGCTTTTGCATTTCTAGCTCTGATTCAAAACACCAGCTCCAGCTAAACAAGGTCTTTAAGTACTAAAGCAAGGTGTATAAAACCAAGCTTGAACTAAACTCCAATAGACTGCAACTCTCCATAAAGCAAGGATGGAGTTTACCACCAGGCACATAAATAGGCATGTGCAAGCACTTTCAGACAAGTTGAAAGCCATTAATTCACATTAATTCTCTGTCATTGGGATACACTAATCTTAAATATTAAGGAAATTGTTCAAAGTGAAACTCATTGACTCTATGATTACTTTAGAAGACTTATCTAGGTTTACTTGGATCCTGACTCATTGGTGCTTGATCCACAAATGCATTTTTTCATAGCTACTGTTGAAAAGTTATGCAAGCATTGCAGAATGATGGTACAAAATCCCAATTAGCCTAATGAAAAATTGTATATATATATATTTTTTTTTTGTTGTTGTTTTTTTGTTTTTCACAGAAATGATGGTACAACACTATAGAAATTAAACTTGGATATAACTTAAAATAGTCAGTGTACAGCTTGGATAGCAGTATATATTTACTGTCCTCTGAAAATAACTCAACACACAGCCATTAATGTCTAAACAGCTGGCAACACATGTGAGTACACCTCACAGTGAACATGTCCAAATTGTTCACAATTGTGTCCTTGTCCCTCCCTGGTGTCATGTGACTTGTTAGTGTTACAAGGCTCTAGGTGTGAATGGGGAGCAGGGCTGTTAAATTTTGGTATTTTGGGTACAATTCACTCATACTGGCCACTGGATATTCAACATGGCACCTCATGGCAAAGAACTCTCTGAGGATGTGAGAAGTAGAATTGTTGCTCTTCACAAAGATGGCCTTGGCTAAAAGAAAACTTCAAAAACCCTGAAACTGAGCTATAGCATGGTGGCCAAGGTAATACAGCGTTTTTTCAGGACAGATTCCACTCCAAACAGGCCTCGCCAGGATCGACCAAAAAAGTTGAGTCCATGTGTTGAGCATCATATCCAGAGGTTGGCTTCAAAATATAGACGCATGAGTGCTGCCAACATTGCTGTAGAGGTTGAAGAAGTGAGAGGTCAGCCTGTCAGTGCTCAGACCATACGCCGCACAGTGCATCAAGTCAGTCTGCATGGCCGTCATCCGAGAAGGAAGCCTCTTCTGAAGCTGACCCACAAAAAAGCCCAGAAACAGTTTGCTGAAGACAAACAGTCCAAGAATATGGATTACTGGAACTATGTCCTATGGTCTGACGAGACCAAGATAAACTTGTTTAGCTCTGATGGTGTCCAGCATGTGCAGTGGCACCCTGGTGAGGAGTACCAAGACAACTGTCTCTTGCCTACAGTCAAGCATGGTGGTGGTAGCATCATAGTCTAGAAGTTGCATGAGTGCTGTTGGCACTGGGGAGCTGCGGTTCATTGAGGGAAACATGAATTGCAGCACGTACTGTGACACTCTGAAGCACAGCATGATCCCCTCCCTTTGGAAACTGCACCGCATGGCAGTTTTCCAACTCAATAACAACCCCAAACACAAGATGATGGACTGGCCAAGTATGTCTCTAGACCTAAATCCAATTGAGCACCTGTGGGGCATCCTCAAGTGGGAGGAGGAGGAGCGCAAGGTGTCTAACATCTACCAGCTCTGTGATACCATCATGGATTCCAAAGAAAGAGGATCCCAGTAGCAACCTCTGCAGCACTGGTAAGTTCCATGCCCAAGAGGGTTAAGGCAGTGCTAGATAATAATGGTGGTTACACAAAATATTGACACTTTGAGCACAATTTGGACATGTTCACTGTGAGGTGTACTCACTCTTGTGTTGCCAGCTATTTAGACATTAATGGCAGAGGACAGTAAATCTATACTGCTACACAAGCTGTACACTGACTACTTTAAGTTATATCCAAGTTTCATTTCGATAGTGTTGTACCATAATTTTTGAGAGATACTATATATATATATATATATATATATATATATATATAGTAAATCTTGTAAATTTTGTTTGTAAATGATTGGACCAAAAGAAATGACCCAACACAACTTGTAAAAAAATCTGGTTCCAATGACTTACAATAAAAGTAAAGTAGTTTTTTTCCTTCTCCTGTAAAGTTCTCATTTTGGAGATTTTCTTTTGACAACAGTGATATATATAATTTTGGAGATATGAGGTTTTCTTTCGACAACAGCAAGATATATATATATACACACCCAAGCTATCCTATTAGTGTAACCTATCACATGCATACAAAATAAATATAAATTTATATTAATCACACAGTGTAATTTTAGGTCTTTCACACTGGTCCTATTTTTTGCAGTTTTTCATTTGGCTAAATTATTTTTTTGTCTATGTTTTGTACAGCTTGCCCAATTACAAACAACAGCTATAAAATAACACATTTTTGAGCAGAACATGGATAGATTCATTAACTGAATAGGTGCAGAATAACAAAGAACAGACCAAGTCACTTACTTTTAAATATGTCAATATTTAAGTATGCGGCAGCGAATGTCATCTCCTCCATACGCGTTTCTGCAGAAGGCTGCTCACTGTGTTCTCTGGAACTAAAACGAGGCATGGATCCGCGTTTGGAGCGGCACTTGAGCATGTTCCAGTAGCTCGGATACAGTAGCTTCATCAGCTCATCCACACTACTGGCAGAACGCAGCTGCTCCTCCAGGTCACGCTCCGAGGGCTCCTGACATGACACATAGGTAGAAAACAAGTTAGAGAGGCAGATACTGCATTACTTTCAACTCTTCTATAATAAATTTTATTTGCATTTGTGTCAACCAGAAGGATTTCTAGTTATAACTGGGTGTTCACCAGGTTTTAGCATATTTTTACTCATCCCCTTCATAAGAGGACGAAACAGTTAGAGTTTATACAGACTTGCTATTACAGCTTTATATGTTATTCATCGGTTTTAAGAAATAATTGGTCATCCAGTTCATAATACTAGATACACAGTTTGTTAAAAGGTTTTTTAGAGAATCTGTGTTACCTGGCACTGTAGATAAATACAGCTGTGTGTCATCTGTATAACTAGTTGCTGACATACTCATAAATAATTAAAGCTAGGTTAAGTGGTTTATTATACACTGTACTATATTACTGTCTTCAGCTTTTGTCAGTAATACATTACAGACTTTATGGGGCAATAAAATAAAATAATGTTGCCTGAAACACAGTTGTGATAGGGAATCAATGCAGTTTAAAAGGAACAAACTTATGCAAAATGGTAACATCAACATTCAGAATGTGTTCCTTATAAAACCTTTAAGTATCACACAGCTAATATTTCTTAATAGATTCTTTACTTTTAAAACACATATTTGGGATAAACATGGACATAATGATGGATGTACCTAACTCTTTCACTCATTTAAGCTGCTTTTTAAGCAGGAACACAGCCAAAACCCTAGTGCTGAATTTTCTATAACACTAAAGGCAGAGCCTGGGGACATGTAGGTCTTCTAATTCAAGACTCTGCTTGTTTGTGATTTGCTTTGTTTGTGAACATCAGACCAGACAATTTGTGTCTCAGGGTGCAAGTGGCAAAACCACCACCAACATGGAAAATGTCTTTCTCTGATTTATGAAGCTTCCTGTCATAACAAGGGTGCTTATGGTATTTAAATAAACCCATAAACACAGACCCACACATATACACATATACATATATATTGATAGTTTATAAATATGTAATATCATTGCCTTTGATTCAGGTAATGGAATAAAAATAGGAGGCCAGGTGTGAAGCACATGGATCAGGGACCTCAGCTTCATAGCTCCGTCTGATTCACATCGTAAATGAATCATTTGTAGCGTTCCCTTACCATGAAATTGCCCAGAAGGCCTGTCTGGCTAAACTTATGTGCTGTCTAGCTTGGATGAGGTACAGATATCAGGATTACTGGCAGGCTAACAGGTTCTTGCTATCTTTCTTTTCTTTTTTTGTGGTATGCCCAAAGTATAGCTCTGTTTAAATGTAAAAAATGCAATAAATTCATATCCTGAGTGCTATCCTTGATATATCAGTGTGATACAGTGGTGTGTGCAAACTGAAATGTTAGTTTGATGTGGTCCTGCATATGTTTGAAAACATGACACATTTGAGCCGTGTTTTGATTTGGGGAAAATATCTAAGTGCTTTTTTTCTGACCAACATTGCGAATGCAATTAAATATGAATATTATGGTTGAATTAAGCTTCACCGTTTCCCTGCAAATAAGACCAGCACATTAACTTTGTAATTGAATGAATGCTGAATGCAGTGTAACAGACTGCCAATAACACAAGCTTTGTATTATTAGGTTACATTTTCCCTCTAAAAACTTGTTAAAACAATGTTCAATTGTGTAGGACATAATAAAAATTGCAGCTTTTGCAACTCTTCCAGAATGGGATTGTAATATGAATCATCATCAAATCACTTGCAATACATCATCATTAATCATTAAGATCATTTAGCCCTACATCCTGCCTAAAAAACATCTAAAACACTGGTTTGTGCATTCACTGTATATAAATTTGCAGTGTAGATGAAGTCGATAATTTCTGTTCATTACTGTTACAAGCTCAGATTTTTAAAAATGGTTTGTAGTTCAAAGCCAGTTGAGTAGAATCAAAGATAAGGGAAGAGCAGGATCTGCTTACTGGAACAGGGGCATTCAATGAGAGTCACCAGGTAATTGGCTGAGTATGCACACCTGTGCCTTGTTCACCCTGCTTACATATAAGCCCCACAGCAAGCAGCTGGCAGAGAGAAAGTGTATGCTGAGTCTGTGAGAAAATGCACTGGAGTAAAGGCTTACTGAAAAGCACCTGGATCACTTCTAAAATTTTATTTTCTATATTCCTTTAGTCTTTGGTCACCAAAACAGGGAAAATAAACAGCTAAGATTTTCCTGGTTCTACGTATGTTATCCTTGGTTCATCTGTCTTTTTTCCAGTCACAGACTGTGAAATAATGCAAAGAGTACATTTGTTATGGGGTTCTGCTCCATCCACTGGATCTTGTTTACTGTTCATATGTGACTAATAGTTTTGGGGGATAAAAGTCAATAGCTGCTTTAGTACATATGTTGTATCTGTGAGAAACTGTTTTCAGATGGTCGATGACCTCATGTTCTGATTATCATTATTCTGTTAGTTTAGATTAGTTAGATTATCATTGTTCTGATAGTCATTATTAGAATCACACCATAAACATCCATCATTTGAATCCACCTGGAAATTGCAGAGCTCCAGTAAATACGGGACCTAAAAGTATTATGCAATAAATTACAGCTCACAATCCCACAGAAGACAATGGCAACAATTACCGACTAGGTAAAATACTGACAGTTGAAATTGCATTATTTCTACTATTACACAACAGATCAGTACTCTGCTTTGATGGATTACCAATTTCATCTTCGGCTGTTTGCTACATTCCACACGCTGAGTCAAAATCTCAATACAGTACATCCTAGGACATATATATAAACACAAACTGTATGATTTGGAAAAGCTTTCTTTTCCTTAATAAAACCGAAGGGTGTAAATCACTCCATAATAGACTGAATTGTCATCACTCGTGGGTCTCAGGACTCACAGCCTACTGACAGTGATGCTTATTTAGTAAGCTGAGGCGGGAGTTTCGGGTCTGTCTGGGGAGATGAAACCCTGTCTGTGTGCAGTAAGAATGCCCAGTGCACACTTCTAAACCCCACAGAACCCTGACCTCAGAGAGTCTCTGGGGAACAGGAGTTTGGCAGAGCGTGAAAACATAAGCAGCGTATGCAGGCGGCCTGCAGTCCGTGATGGAAAATGATACCGTTGTCTGGGACATTCCAGGAAGCGTGCCCAACTCACCGCCATGACGGATCACCCTTGGTGATAAAAAAAAAAGCAACCCCCCCACCCCACTGCATCTCTGTAGTGTCAAAAAAGTTGAAAAATACAACTGAAATAAACACTCAGCATTCACTCACTGCTGCCCTACAAGCAATTAACACACTTGCAATCCCCTCTTTTGGTTAACCCTTAGATTTTCGATTGTATTTTGGTTAACCTTGATTAAGTATGGTAATTAGACTCCTGGCTGTGGCAGTCAGATATTGATGTAACACTGAATGGAATTCAGGTTGTTATATATCCTAACAAGATTCTGAATATATCCCAAACACAGGAAACTATAAACAGACCCAAGACAAATTAAACGTGAGTGTAAACCGCTTCAATTATTCTTAAAAATGCAAAAGAAACAGCATTTTCGGCTGAAAGCAGTGACTGTACCCCTGATGCAGCACTTGCAGTATCTCCATTAGAGCATACATGGAATAGCAAGCTGACTTTTCAGTTACAGCAAAATGTGAAAAACAGAACAATTATTACTAAAATTGCTATTTTTGTGATCATGCTGTTATTATGTAGATAATGAAAGGCATTGTGAAATAGTGAGAACAAGGTTCTTTTTTATATGACCTTGAATCTTCAGGCAGATCTAGCGGTTGTTGTTCCGATCAGCGCCAGTCCCCGTGCTGTTTAGCAAACTGCTGGCACTTATGTGTCTGATTTGAAAACAGCACAACACTGTGATTTTCTTTTTCGCAAGCCTTCCAAATAGTTTGCTGGCAAAGTGATGGTGTCTAATTGTAACCAAATCCTTCAACTGTCTAACTCTAATCTCTGGATTTTTTTGTCTCTTAAATTATCCTCCTCACTGTGCATGTGGTTAAAATATGCTAGTATCCTCTTTCAGTTGGGCCGCCAGTTCTATCAAATTTCTAAATTATCATACCTTCATAATAGAGATAGGTAGCCACAACTTTATTTATGAAAGTTAGAGCTTTTTATATTCAAGATTGAGCTGAAACCATTTTTATAGCCTGTTGCTCACATTTACTAAGGGTGCCACATTTACTGATGCTCCCTGTACTGTTTCATTGAAGAATGTACATCCAAAGGAAAAGAAAACAATATGGCCAAATAAAATAAGAACAAATCCAAATCAATATTATCAAGACTTGTAATCTAATATAATCATAAGACTACATTATGGTAATTAATAAACTCACATATTACTACTGACTTATAAAACATTCATTTTGCCAGTTGTTATTTCTGTAAAGACTTGTAAATCAATCTATGCACAAGAAAATACTAGTGCACTAATCTAAAATACATGAAAAGCTCATATCTCCCCCTGAACATTGCTGTGAATAATTTCCCATAGTTCTCATCCAAGAATCACGTCCAGAGGAAGAGTTCAATCTGTCTAGGAACTGGCCAGTTCCCCCCACATTGACTCCTTCATATTTACTCAAGGAACTCAAATACCACCAAAAGAGTCTGAACAAGCCCATTGTATTTGGCTTCTTCCATGCCTTTGTTTACAGTGATTTCTGAGATAACGTGCCAGTCTGTTTCCTTTGCAAAACAATGGAGACTGTGTGAAATGTTTGTGTGTGTGTGCCAACCACACAAACACATTCACACGTTACTGTGTCACAAACAGCAGGATTAGTAACTATAAAAACTCCTCAGTACAATGCACTATTTTTACATGTCCATGATGTCATAAATAGGGCAGGAATTGGACTATGGAAAGGGGCAGAATGAAGTCTCTGGGCAGTTGAACCTAAACGGCTCTTATTGTTACTTTATTAGTATCAAGAGGGTACAAATTCCTTTGCACTCTTACAGGCAAGAAGAAAATCTTCAAGGATTCATGTTCAGGTGCAGATTACTCACACCACATGAGTAATGAAAGGAATCTTGTTCATGCAATTTAAGTTCAGCAATAAGAGGATGTTGACAGGGTTTCGAATCACGTTAAACAGTCTCAATTCAGTCTGCATTTCTTGTCTTTTTAACTCATCCAGCTCAGTGCTTGTCTTTTTAATTGCTGTTTTTGCTGTCATTGTGATTATCCATTATCAACCATTTTAATCTGGGAAAGCAGTCCCTGATTCAGTGTCTTACGCAGTTGTTTATAATGAATGTTTAATAAAAGTTTTAGTCTCTGGAACAGTCCAGGCAGTCAGAGCTACCTTATGTCAGAGCTACAGTATGAAGCTCAACAGCCACCCACATTGCTCTCCATGCACCTCCTCCCTATGACCTTCCCTACATATAATTAAGTTGTTCACTAATATATCAGCAGGGACAACAAGGTAGATCTAGTTAGTGTGTTCTTAGTTCTCAGTCACCCTTGAAAGATACACTATATTGCCAAAAGTACTCGCTAGTCTGCCTTCACACTCATATGAACTTGAGTGACATCCCATTCTTAATAATTCTTAATCAGTCTTGATATGATGTCGGCAATCCCTTTGCAGCTATAACAGCTTCAACTCTTCTGGGAAGGCTTTCGACAAGGTTTAGGAGTGTGCTTATGGGAATTTTTGACCATTCTTCCAGAAGCGCGTTTGAGAGGTCAGACACTAATGTTGGACGTGAAGGCCTGGCTCGCAGTCTTCACTCTAATTCATCCCAAAAGTGTTCTCTGAGGTTAAGGTCAGGCCTCTGTGCAGACCAGCCAAGTTCTTCCACATCAAACCCCCTCATCCATGTCTTTATGGAGCTTGCTTGGTGCATGGTCATGTTGGTCATGTTCTTGTGGCTACTGCCAAACCCAGACTCGTCCATCGGATTGCCAGACAGAGAACGTGATTCGTCACTCCAGTGAACACGTCTCCACTGCTCTAGAGTCCAGTGGCGGTGCTTTACACCACTGCATTCGATGCTTTGCATTGCAGTTGGTGATGTAAGGCTTGGATGCAGCTGTTCGGCCATAGAAACCCATTCCATGAAGCTCCCTACGCTGTTCTTGATCTAATCTGAAGGCCACATGAGGTTTGGAGGTCTGTAGCGATTGATTCTGCAGAAAGTTGGCAAAGTTTGCATGCCATGTGCCTCAGCATCTGCTGACCCCACTCTGTCATTTTATGTAGCCTGCCACTTTGTGGCTGAGTTGCTGTCATTCCCATTCGCTTCCCAATCGCGATACCACTGACAGTTGACTGTGGAATATTTAGTAGCCAGGAAATTTCACTACTGGACTTGTTGCACAGGTGGCATCCTATCACAGTACCACAGTGGAATTCACTGAGCTCCTGAGAGCAACACACACGCATGCCTAGGTGCTTGGTTTTATACATGGAAGTGACTGGGACAGCTGAATTCAATGATTTGCATGGGTGAGTGAATACTTTTGGAAATATAGTGTAGCAACTCAATAGCAAGCTTTTTGTTGTTGCGATATCATGCTGATTTGGTCTACAGGAATTCTTTATGGGTTTCTGATGAGATGGAAATTATGTGTTCACATGAGTAAAACCATACTACCAAACCAAACAATTCCTTTAATTACATTCCAGTGTGCTTTATAGAGTGAAATGAATGACAATGAACTGGAGGATGTGAGTGGCATCAGGAAGAAGATGAGACATGGGGAAGACCTGCATTAATAATTACTCATGGACCACAATTTCCTGCTGATGAACTCCATGACTTTTCTCCCCAACACTGTACCTCTCACACATTAGGGCACACCTGACCAGATTAATCATAATGGAAATACTTGCAGTGAAGGAAGTAAAGGATACCAACAAAGCCAATACAACACCAAACTAATGCCACTGCAGCTAACTCAAATAACATAAAATCACCATGATGTCACCCTGAGCTGAAATTCTGACTCATGGATAAGATTTTGCAAGAGGACAGTGAGAGGATGTTTCGGATTTCCTGGACTGAAGAAATGCATTCCTGTTCCATGGCTCACAATCTCTTTCTTCTGGCCGAGATTCACTGACGCGTAAGCCGAATCTAGAGGTAAGGCCAAGATGCTGATTTGGAGCAAGAGGTTTGTGTATATCCTCTAGGCCACTGCCAGCCTCCTGAGCAATTCTGGATCATGCAGCTGGACGGACCTCTCATCCAAGAAGGGAATTCCTTATAACTTTCATCGCAAAGCCAAATTCACAATGGTGCAATTTCTAAATCATTTCAACACATTCCTCCCTAAATTACTCAATCAAAACCTTAAACTCTCACTTTTTATATAGACTCACTTATATATATATATATACCCATTTTGAGGGAAAAAAAACATTTGTTTTTAGATTTTAAGGCTAATAGAAGATGACAGACACATCTCAAAACTAGTCAAAATACAAAGTTCAAGTGGTGACTGAATATCACAGCCAAAATATTTGAAAAACAATGTTGTAATGGGCATGTTGTAACTGTTAACTATGTAGTGACATCACTGACACTGTATTGCCAAGCAATCTGGTGATGGAAAGAGTATGAAAGTCCCTCTGGGATGAAATTACTCATTCTTACAAATGACAGACACTGTCTAGCTGCAAGTACAAAATAACTAGTTAAAGGAGATGAAACAAAAAAGCAAGAAAAATGTTACCTTATAACTTACCCTCTCCTCAGACTGGTGTCAAATCTCTGATTTGATAAAAAAAAGTGGACCCATTTCAGCAGATATTTAGCTAGATCGTTGACAGGAAATTTCCTCTACAAGCAGATTGCAGTCCATCAAACAGGCTAAATGTAAATAAAAACAAAATGCTGTGATGTTTGAAGTCTATATTTAACTGAAAATAGTACAAAAACAACATATCAAATGTTTTGAAAAATATATACCCATTTTGAATTTGATGACAGCAACACATTTCAAAAAAGTTATGACGTTTCCACTTTTTTGCATTACTTCTTCTTTTAATAAAACTGTGCAAGCATTTGGAAACTAACTAGACCAACTGTTGTAGTTTTGAAATTTAAATGTTTTTGCCAGACACAGTATTTCAGCTGCTCAGTGGTTTATGGTCTCCTTTGTGATATTATTCATTTCATACTTTGCAAAATTTTTCAATAGGTGACAGGTCTAGAATGAAGGCAGGCCAGTTTAGCATCTGGACACTTTTATGGAGCCATGCTGTTGTAATACATGCAACATGTTTGGGATTGTCTTGCTGAAATAAGCAAAAAGACATCATCTGGATGGCAGCATAAAAAACCTTGTATCTTCTTTTTGACATTTTTTAGTTTTTGAAATAATTTGAAAATGCCTGTTGCCATTTACATTGTGAGTAAAATTCATGATGAATGCCTGGTTCCATTGACTTACCTTAAATGTAATGTATGCTTTTTCCTTCTCCTGTAACGTTATTGTTTTGGAGATACAAGGTTTTCTTCTGACAACAGCAATATGTTGCTTCTAAACCTGTATATATCACACAGCATTCTCGATGGTCCTTTTTCTCATTAGTCTGAAGGATGCAGCATCCATGATTTCCAAAAAGAATTTCAAATTTTTGAGCTGGGGTCCAGAGAAGGCAGTGGCATTTCTGGAACCTGCTTACATATGCTTTCTTCTTTGCATGTTAACATTTTAATTTGCATTTGTGGATCATTGTGCAGCAATGAGTATTTTTTGGAAGTGGTGCTGAGCCCATGCAGTGATTTCCGTTACAGCATTATGTCTGTTTTTAATGCAGTGCTGCCTAAGCTCATGATCAGCCAATATTTGTTTTCAGCCTTGTCCGTTCCATACAGAGATTTGACACTGAGAAATGTAATTCTTGAATTATTGCATTATCCTTGAATTATTTGCCTATGCAGTCTTTCACAGAGTGATGACCCCCTGTCCATATTTACTTCTGAAAGACTCCAAACACGTTACTGACCTATTACCGAGTAACCTAATTAGTTGTAAGATGTTCCACCAGGTGTTTTTTCCTAGCATTCTTTTGTTTTCCCAACATTTTAAAAATGTGCTGTTGGCATCAAATTCAAAATGGATATATATTTAAAAATAAAAAAAACAATAAAATAAAAAAACAAAAAAGGTTTCAACATTTGATATGCTGTCTTTGTACTATTTTGAATCAATTGTAAGGTTTGAATTATTTGTACATCAATGCATTCTGTTACATTTTGTACAGCAAAATGCTATGTCTTTTTTGAAAACAGGGTTGTAGCTGACACACAACTACATCAAACCTATTTACAATGACATGTTGAAATTCTGATTAGCAAACAATGCAATGTGGGTAGAGCAGTAGGACTTTACACTGTAAAATATGACTGAATCTTTTAACTTGTAAAAGAGAGTATCCTGGTTGTTTTACATTTTGGAGTTCATTGAACTTCAAATAATGAGTTAACAGAAAGCATAACTCAGAACACTGTTCTGTTAACTTACTATTAGAAGTTCCCACACACACATTTTCTAAACTGCTTATCCTTCTGGGTTGCAGGGGGAGCTGGAGCCTATCCCAGCAATCATTGGACGGAAGGCAGGTTGCCAGTCCATCGCAGGGCAGACAGACAGATAGACATATACTTCCACACAGTGAGCTCAGAACCAGGTTTCTTACTTCTCTACGTTTTGAAAGAGCTCCTGGTGTTCAAAACAGTGATATCAAATTCACTACAGCATGCAGTAGCAGCTCTGCAGGATTAGGGAAGCACACACAGGATGTGCTCTGGACATCACTTTGATCCTCCAGAATGAGGCTCCAGAGACGAGGGCCAAGTACGCTGCCTTCTTGAGTCTGACAGCACTGACTGTAATGCCCTGAATAATGGAGCTCAAAGACACAGATGTAATGCACACCTCCAACACGCGAAATGAGGGGATAGAAATAAGGTCTGATACAATTAGGTCTCCTAAACATTCTGAAGGAAACCTCAAAACTGAGAGGTGCGACCCTGTCCTGTGTTGAACTGAACGAAAAGTGTACCCTAAAAATGCAGGGAGAACACACTCAGACATTTATTCACACCTCTCTATATTCTTTAAACAAACAGAATCCAGAAAGGGCAACTGAAATGTTCTCCTGAGGTAGAGTGCAAAATATCCATCCATCCATCCATCCATCCATTTTCTAAGCCGCTTCTCCGTCAGGGTCGCGGGGGGGTGCTGGAGCCTATCCCAGCAGTCTTCGGGCGGAAGGCAGGATACACCCTGGACAGGTCGCCAGTCCATCGCAGGGCAAAATATGAACCCCATTAAATGTTATTATACCGCTCATAATGCGAGTCTAAACCACCAACAAGACCCTGCAGTTTCCTCACTCACACACACACACACACATATACACACACACTCACACAAATCTGAGTCTTCCAAATGGTTTTTCCAATCTTAAGCAATACCTGTTGGACCTATTAGGGAAAGCCAGCAGCAGTTATAAAGCTTGGCCAGTCCTGTGCTGACGAATGGCACTGTCAATGTCAATAAGCAGGGCTCAAGTCAAGCTTTAAGGACTTTTTAAACCCATTATAATTCTATAATGAAAGTTATAGAATGTTAGAAAAGAAACACTGAATTAGTTCTATTCATTTTTCCATGATGTACATTCACCGGCCACTTTATTAGGTACACCTTGCTAGTAAAGGTTTGGACCCCCTTTTGCCTTCAGAATAGCCTTAATTATTCATGGCATACTTTCAACAAGGTGTTGTAAACATTCCTCAGAGATTTTGGTCCATATTGACATGATAGCATCATGCAGTTCCTGCAGATTTATCGGCTGCACATCTATGTTGTGAATCTCCCATTCCACCACATCCCAAAGGTGCTCTATTGGATTATCTGGTGACAGTGGAGGCCATTGGAGTACAGTGAACCCATTGTCATGTTCAAGAAACCAGTTTGAGATTATATGACCTTTGTAACATTGTGGATTATCCTGTTGAATGTAGCCTTTAGAAGATGGGTACACTGTGGTCATAAAGGGATAGACATGGTCAGCAACAATACTCAGGTAGGCTGTGGCATTTAAACAATGCTCAATTGGTACTAAGGGGCACAAAGTGCCAAAAAAATATCCCCCATTACTAATATATCCCCATAATATCCCCACCATTACACCACCACCACCAGCCTGAACCATTGATACAACGAAGGATGGATCCATGCTTTCATGTTGTTTACGCCAAATTCTGACCCTACCATCTGAATGTCACAGCTGAAATCGAGACTCATCAGACCAGGCAACATTTTTCCAATCTTCTTTTGTCCAATTTCAGTGAGCCTGTGCGAACTGTAGTCTCAGTTTCCTGTTCTTAGTTGACAGGAGTGGCACCCAGTGTGGTCTTCTGCTCCTGTAGCCCATCTTCTTCAAGGTTTGACGTGTTGTGCGTTCAGAGATGATATTCTGCATTCCTTGGTTGTAACAAATGGTTATTTGAGTTACTGTTGCCTTTCTATCATCTCTAACCAGTCTGCCAATTCTTCTCTGACCTCTCACATCAACAAGGCATTTTCGTCCACACAATATTTTCTCTTTTTCAGACCATTCTCTGTAAACCCTAGAGATGGTTGTACATGAAAATCCCAGTTGATCAGCAGTTTCTGAAATACTCAGACCAGCCTGTCTGGCACCAACAACCATGCCATGTTCAAAGTCACTTAAATCACCTTTCTTCCCCATTCTGATGCTCAGTTTGCACTTCAGCAAGTTGTCTTGACCACCTCTACATGCCTAAATGCATTGAGTTGTGGCCATCTGATTGGCCGATTAGCTATTTGTGTTAACAAGCAATTGAATGGGTGTACTTAATGAGTCTATGTTCGTACAACAGACACCCTAAAGCATCTTCTGGAAATCTGGACCCAGACCCCCGATTAGTAAGCCAATGGCGACAGTGGCAGAACAGAGTCTCAGAAAAGCTTGAAAGGAACCTAAAGTAAAAAGGGACACTATTCCCTACTGGGCCTCTCTAGGTAGTATGTAACGATACACTCAACTTTCTCATTTGATTCAAGATACTGGAATCAAGATTCAGTATTGTCATTACATTTCAAACAAAATCTGAATGACTAAAATGATGACTATCATTACTAACAACATGAGCTGAGAGGCAGGAAGATGGTGCAGTTGGGTTAGATTAATAAGTTAACATAATGTGTATCTCCACTATGCACACTGTCACAGGTTTGCATTGTAATCTCATAATGCTACAATGGACTGTTACACCCCTACTGGATGGTGAATTTATAATCATAACAGCTATGGGAATACAGCAATTGGTTACCCCTTACAACATCTTATAAACATTGACAATAAATTTTAGAACTGAGCTGCTGCTCATAGTGGGTAATCAGACGTGGTGATTCCAGCCAAATATTTGGCCTACGTTTCTATGGTGCAATAAAGTTATTAGACTGGAATATGAAATACTACTAAATGATGCCACAAGAGTATTAAGACTAATGGACCATAACCCTACTCCTGAAACCTCAAAACACCAAAATGCCCATGGTCTGTGCAAAGAAAATGAATAAACACTTTATTCAAATAAGCTGCAACGAAGGAAATATGATGTGCCTTTTGCTTGTTCTTGATATCCTTTAGCTTTGTAATAATATTTTACCGAACAAATCAAGACAAGACAGTCTGAACAAAAGCCTAAAACAATAGCAAACATTCAAAAATGGTGTTTTTGTCTGTCATTTTGCCACATTTGCAGTCCTTTTAAAAGGATAAAAATGATAGATCATTCTCTACAGTTCAGACGCAAGATGCTTCAGGCCACTTTCAAGAGATGTCAGCCCCACAGATACATGCATTAATGGATAATAATGTCTTATATGAGCTTAAATACATTGCAGTCCACTAAATACTCTCAAAACAGAAGGGCATCCTAGACTCTGGAGAGCCCACCTACGAAGCCTTACGATTTACACATATCACAGTTTGCCATGTGTTTCATGAGAGCAGGTTGTTGCTTTTACCATAATATAGAGTGGCATCAGTTTAAAACGTTCCAAAATAAATGAATAAAACACAAACAAATAAATGAATATGAAAGCACCAAGAGATAGACAAAAAGATGTTACTCCTTTAAAGATTAATGCATTAATGTACTTTACATATACCGTACACAATACATTTCAAAATGAATTTTTGTTGGACTATGGTGTTGCATCTAGTAAAATGCATGTCTATAACAAGTTTATGAACGGTTTCTACACAGATGAATATTTGTTCTATCAGATTTACTAGCATTTTTTCCCATTAAATGTATTTAGCCGCTTTTGTTTGCAGCAGTGAATACTAGGGGTCTAAAAGAAAGACACAAACTACTAAATTTGGCCCTTACCACCAGGCTCAAATTGGCAGCCGAGAGCTTATACAGGCAGAAAAAGCCACAGTCTAGAAATTACTGTGGACCTCTGCAAAAATATTGTTGATGTGCCCATCAATGTAGAAAGGGTTAACAAGGCTCTTGGGATATGCTGAACCACAGTTAAGAACCATGAAGCCCAAAATGGAGAAAAGATAGCAAGCAATGAATCTTCCAGAGAATGCCCTAAAACTCTCCTACAACAATGCAATAAATAAAAATACACTTCCAGCATCTGCCAGTGAGCTGAAGTGGGAATTGCAGCTGGGTCATGCACCAAGACAACAATCCAAAACACATGAGTAAGCCCACAGAGAAGAACAAGAAAAGATTCAAGAAGTGGAATTTGCAAAGGTTTTAGAATAGCCAAGATAAACCCCAGACATAAACCTCATTGAGATGCATTGGAACTAAAATGAAACAATCCTCCTCAAAAACAAATAAAGAAATAGAATAGGAGTGAAAGTGCTGCCTCAGGTTCTATTTGTTGTAATCTAGAGAAGGATCTGATAATGCAAGTAATCGAACAGATATTAAATCAATCATGAAACAACTATGCGGTTTAGCTTTGACACAGGAAGTAGTGTGGCTAACTTCTTCCCCTTTCCATGGTACACAGAGCGTTAGAACTTTGCAGTGGGGAACATGTTAAAATAATCTGTGCAGAAAAGCAGTGGCAGCCACCACGCTTCGCTGAGCTCCATCTAAAGGCATGAACATGCTCACTGTTGCAGAGAGGTCAGGGGGCACAGACACAGGCATTTTTAACTATGTTCTGACCCAGACTGTATCCTCCTCTGGAAGAGATTAAAAAGCGCACAGTGGAAATTGTAGGGGCCATTCAGCAATCACCAACACTGCGTGAAGTTCTTTCCCACAGTCACTGAAATGCTTAGAGCAAAAAGGTGAGATTTTGCATAAAAAGCAAGCCACAAGACACTATTATACAGGCATTGTTATTATATAAACACAAGTTTCTTCCAGTTTCAATCTTACATGATAAATTACTCTTTTAGCTTGTAGGTCAAATTAACATATAACTATCTAACTATAGGCCTAGTTAGGCAAGCTAAACCCAAAATAAACCACAAACTTGACATGTGGCTTGTATTTCCTCTGTATCTTATACTTCCTGTAAAACACAAGGTTATACACAGCAATCATTTTTGCAGCCTGTAATGTTGCAGCATACAGTCATGCCCTGATTACAGTAAAGCTGAATGTTACTAAACTACAGGTAACAGGACTTTAATGCAGTTGTATAGTTATAAATGTACAGGGAATCAGGTAGAGTTTGGAGTAGATTTTCTCCCTCAGCTTTGACATCAATAATACCAACAAGAGGATAAGACCACCACTGATCTTCTCCTGGTTCAAGCATGAGCTCAACGAATGTAGCCTGAATTAACCTGTTCAATATGATTATGAAAACTTCAGTCATCAAGGCATAAGAACTGTCTAGCTGTAGGAGTAAGTCAAGGCAACTTGACTTTTACTGTGGGATAGTAACACCTCAGCTGTGCAAACAATTGGTGAAGCATCTTCAAGTCCAGTAGCCTTGCCTAATTAATTCTAGATTATTGTTCAATATACATGCAGGTGCACATAGAAAGGAGCAATAAAACAAGAAGAGAAACTTGGAAAAGCTGGCATACACATTCATGAGATGTTTGTGGCAGGTGTTATCTTGATGACTTGGTCATAAAGACTTCAGCCAAAATAATGCAGCAAAGGAAACCACACACACTTCTTTTCTCAAATGTCCTTATCCTGTAACCATGGCACCCTATATGCACCAATGCCATGTGACAGCAGAACAGACAGCAAATCCAAACTGGCAGGACTGTGCTTATCTCTGTGGTGCAGCCCTGGAGAGTGAAGCCTCAGTCACTTTTACATTCAGACCAATCTCACTCACACCAACAAAGCCTTGAAAACAGAGCTACAGCCAGTCCTCTTGATCTCATCTGCAGCAAACTAGCAAAAGCCACAGTTTAAAAGGTTAACTGAAACATGAGACCATTTGAATCAAAGTGCCTCTGGATCCTTTTTGAAGTTAAGTATATTCTGTTGAGGAGATTGACAGTGATACTGATATAACTGTGATAAGTATCTACACCACAAACACATTATATTATACATGCTATTAAGTGTGTTATGTGTGAAATGTTTCTGAAATTAAGTTTTTTTATTTAAATTTTTTTCTTCTCAGGAGCCTGGTACATTGTAAAAAGTTTCCATGTCTCATTATTTAAGCTTTAAACCTAATATTTTTGGGGAAAAAAAGAAAACTCAAGTTCTGCACATCACCTTAAGCAATGTGATTTAGTTTCCCTGCTCTCTTTTCAGCTCTGCCAAGGAAATGAAGTGACAGAGCCAGATTATAGTGTGGGAGCTCAGCCAAGTATGCTTCTGCTAGGATTACAAAGAATACAGCGACAATGCACAATTTCAGAGCAGCAAAATGAGACTACACAGATGCTTGAAGAGGAAGACGAAAGGACTTTTACAGCTAACAAGGGCACATGTAATTCAATTTTCTTCGTTTATTGCCCTCATTTCACAAGCAAACATTGTGCTTGGATCACTGAAAGAGAAATATTAACATATTCAACAAGCCGCAGTATTTTGAACTTCAATTTGGAAGATAAAATAACAGTTGTTTATCTAGTAATATGAAAACATATAACAGCATTTAGGCTATGGCTATGAAATTAAACTTACTCAGCCACAGAGGCCATGGTAAAAGCATAGCAAAAAGTGCTGGATGCTTACAAAAATGAGAATCCCTTTCTGACTGTACCTGGAGAACTTCACGAATGGAGTATAGCAACTTATCCCAGAAAGCATGGGCACAGAACCAACATGTATCTATGTATAAGATTAACATAACACTTGCCATACATATAGAACTATATGCAAATCAAAGAACATAAAACTGCAGATCAGCCGATGTGTGGCCTGCACCAGCTCCATAGCATAATTCTGTGTGAAGCTCAACATTGTGATAATTCAAGATATTTTCATGATACACACTATATATCACAATGTTTAATTTTTCTAAGGTTTAAGAATAAGAATGGACAAAATGCATCAAAGAAAATATTTAAGAAACAAACGATTAAATAAAATAAAATATATACGGGTTGATAATCAACAAACCAGCTACTCGGGCTGATCCTAGCATATCTGAATGGATATGGACAATTAAAACTGATCCAGTTTTGGTCCCTTGTTTCTTTTTTTGCAACCTATTATGGGACATTAGCAGACACAACATGCAACAATTAGGCATGATTTGACTGATTAGCACATCCTACTTAAATTGTGTGAGCATATTATCCATAACATTATAAATATTTGTCCAAAATTGTATTGTGAGTAAAAAAATGGATTAGGATATTTGTACTTGTTTATGCAGTTACTAAATACTGTAAACTCTTTATGGTACAAATATGTGTTTTATGGTACATGTAGTGTTCAAGAAGTATGTTATAGTCTATATTTGTGTTTGGAATGGCTCTGGTGAGTGGGTGAAAGTGCCCTGGACAAAAAGAGGACCAAGTTTAACAGCACATGATCCAACAGATGCAACTGGGTCATTTCTACTGTCTGTTTGAAGGCAGATAGTGAAATAATCCCACAGACAGACAGTCAAAGATGACTTCAGGAATACCCTCTTAAGCTACACTCGTGTCACTGAATCATGCACGCAGGGAGCAAGAGGAAAAAAGAATCAGAGAGATGAAAAACAGAAATAGAGAGAGAGAGATCAAGTGAAATGTATCCATGTATGGATAAACAAACTGAATAGCCATGTATACACTTACTATTTTTACACTAACATCAACAAATCTATAGAAGAAAGTACAGAACCACTGCATAAAAACAGTCAATACTTCAACAAAATATGTTGCATGGCCTTCTAGAAACAACAAGCATTTCTTGAGAGGGGGCAGGGGGTGTTGTGTTTCAGTTTGTCAGTACATATTTGTCACGTAGGTGATTCAAAACTATTACACAAAATTGCTCATGAATGTATTAGCGGGTGAAATAGCACATTTGCAACAGTTGCCCAACACAAGGGGCAGCTGAAGCTTTAGATTCCCAGCGGAGCCTGCGAGGCCTCACGCTTATGTCATCTCCTCGTGTGACTGGTCCTGCCTCCTTCCAGCGTCACAGTGAAAGCTGCACAAGTGCTGAAAGACAGCGCTGATAAGCCAGTGAAGAAGAGGGTCTGGCAGGTGGACTGCTTATTAGAGTACAGATAAGGAGAACACACGCAAGTAATCTCTTCCACCTGTGTACAATCCCTACCTCGGTGTTGCGCACACACATTATCTTTCTCTCACACTATCGTCCTCCTTCACTCACACACACACTGAGGAGGAGGGGGCCCCAAGGGAATTCCTGTATTAGCCCCAAGGCACAGAGGAAAATACAATTGTTTTAAAGATCTTCTCAAAAGATATTAGACCATTTTTGTACTAGATGGCAGTGGGTTTACCAAAACCCAGTAGAAACACCCAGTGTACCACTTGGAATATTCTTTTTAATAGTTCACATGACATTATCCCTGCAATAATTTTGGTTGTTATGTGAAAAATAAGAACGAGGCACAGTAAAACACATCATGCACCGCATAACGGTCTTAATTAGCATAGCAAACCGACAATGTGCTTCAAGACCAGTGGCAACACAGAAAAACAATAATAACGAACAGGACCTCCTCACATCTGCTGGGAACCTCCTCAACAAGAAAACTCACAAGTGTATAAGTCATTCTAGATGTAGCCCAGCTGTTTCACAACTACTGATAACTAAGAGGAGAGCTTTCGCTGGCTTGACGAGCGACAGTCACAGACGAAATATTACAGCAGTGAGAAATTAGGTCAGCATACAAGTCTGATGATGAGTGATGTCGAATGACTTATGGAAGTCCAAAAGACTTGCTGATTGTTTATTGCTCAGCCTGTCGCAGCCACATGTGCCATTATAGAACAATTATTCACCACCATGGCTCAAGCACAAGACAAATATCCCCAAATGGATTTAAAATAAACCATTAGAAATTCAAGAGTTTCTCTCGCATTGTCGTTGGGTAAGACAACTTCCCCCCACCCTTACGTACTCCTTGAATTCCAACAAAATGAATCTTAATAAGCTTTGAATTTTACATAGACTCCAGGGACTTTGGAAGAGCTGTGAAAACAAAGCAGAACAAGTCTCATTTTAGGCAATCATGATTAGTACTCAGCCTGTACCACACATTACTTATGGCGAAGTGCTTCAAGTTGTTGTCAAGATTTCCACCTTGCCATGCAAGGCATATGGGATCATTTATACTCCATGCACTGCATTTATACAAGTTCCACAGAACTTAGCATTGTTGTATATCAAAAGTCAGATAGCAATGTCAAAACGTTCCTGAACTTTCTCAATGATTGTACGTTCTTGAACGGCTGATTTGCTAATACTGGCGCATCTGTGAGCCAAAAGCAACACCAAGATTATAATTCTTGCGTGTGAATGTGTGTGTTTGTGTGGGGGTTAAGACAAAACATTTGGTCTCCTCACATTCTGTGTGTGCCTGGGTTTTACTTCCGAGAAAACAAAAAACCCGGGTAGCAACTTTAATCCAACCAATTAAGCGTATTGCATGATCAAATGGCCACGTGTTTGAGATTATCTGTCATTTTACTGCTGAGAGACACATAATCTCCCTCCACACACACACACACACACGCACGCACACAATGACCCAATGGCACCTGCCTCAAAGGCTTCTCTCTGGGTGATTCTTATGAAGCTTTACAGCGAACACATCTAAGACATATTTTCCTTTGTCATATTTTCTGTAAAATACCACGATGAGAAGCACTTAAGCATTTCTGCATTGTGAAACTATTTAATGTTAATGTAAGTAATTCATTTCCCAGTATCTCCTCCAGACCTTGAGATTTATTTCCACTTCTGTCAAACCCAATGCTGTCCAACGCCAGAGCTAGTTTTTTTTCACTAAATTAATAACACCAGGCTGCCCACAGCACTTCTTTTCTAGACATTTACAGGACATTAGCCTCATATTTGTTGGACTGGCCTGCCTCCTGTTCTGAAAAGTTAGAAACTAGAAAACAAGAGATAAATTAAACTGGTACAAGCAGCGGAGAACAGCTGGCTGTGAGTTTCTCTACTGGCTTTCTGGCGCAGACTTCAGATCAGCGTTGTGCTTACCAGGGCATCTCCTTCGTCTGGGTCGTAATCGTAGTAATCTTGACTCGACTGGAAAGCGAGGTTCGTGTAGAGGAATGACGAGTAGGCGAGCAACACACTTAATCCAAAAAAGTTCATTTTAAAAAAAGAGATCTCACAAAGTCCGGACGGGAAACCGGCCTGGTAAGAAAGTTCCTCTTCTCAAAGCGTCTCTCTCTCGGCAGCAGGTCTGTAGTTATTCTCCCCGTCCCGTCCTCTGCTAGCACCGTTTCAGAGAAATCAATGAAGAAAATCCAGTATTTTACCCATAAAAAAGCTCTAAACACCTCAACGAACTGAAGAGACGGTTAAGACGTGGCGATATTGAGCGTTATGTTTTAAATCGTTCTACTGTTGTCGAGCTCTCACGTGCATTGTTCGTTTAAAGTTCTAAGGTTGTTCGGCATCCAGCGGCTGCAGTGGAGCTGGAGGTCTGCGGCTGGCTGAATGGCATGTTTAACGCGGTTTAACGCGCTTTCACGCTGTCACACTGCTGCTCGGCCTCTCCTCCCCCTCCGCCTCTTTTCTCTTCTTTTCTTTTTTCCGCCGTCTCCTTGGCGTGGAATTGATGCAACTTTCACACACAGCGAGAATCGTTTGGCTGAGAGCAGAAAGAGAGGAGGCACGCGCCCCCCCCACTCCCCACCCCTCCCTTTTTTCGCGGGAATTTCTTCGTAGCGTATATTTTTTTTTATCACACTTATATTTTTAGATGTATTATTAGGTTTATGCTCTCTTATACCTCTACTTTTATTTGTATGTCACCTTAATAATATTAAATTTTTTTTTTTACTTTACTTTTTTATCTTTAGTTACTATTTTAACTTTTGCGTGCTCCTTTTTTCTCTACTGAGGACGTGTTGTGCATCTCTACAAAATGAGGATCACAGAATATTTTACAGTGAGGTCTTATAAAAGCTGTAATGTAATTAACAGTTGACCCAATGACCAAGCCTAACTGGGACTCCATCAGTTGGTCAACTTTGAGATGATGACATATATTTTTAACAACATCCTATGTATTGGTTTTGGATCGGTGTGTTTGTCATAACTTGTCAAAACATGGTGAAATACGGATGTGTTTGCTGACATGGAAAAATCCAAAAGCTAGCAACATCAAGACACCAGTCACTTTTACTGGATGATCTGGGGTATGGGTTTGGACTCCACTACCGATATCAGGCCAAGAATGTGACTTTTGTCATAAAGAAATTCATGAAACTGACCTGAGATTATAACGAGGATTATACTGTATATATTTTATTTTTATACAGTTTTCTAAATCAGTGTAATCACAGCATGTACTGTAATTGTAATGAGACCCCAGGGAAGTGAAAATGTAACTGCGAGCATTAATTCTTAAGTACTGCCATATAACACAATACTCAAACAAAAATAGGAAAAAGATACAGTAGGCTGCAACCTGAGTATTGTTCATGTACTGAATTACTCTCTTTTGTTGAACTTCATGCTAAAATCTAACGACAGACCTGTGTGATGTGCCTCTGGTGGGGAGGGAGCTGGACGGAGCTGAGCTTGGAGCAGTGGGTAAATAATTGGTTTGGAGGGCCGCTTCTCTATAGGGGGTCTCTTAGCCGTCAAAGCTCAAGTTCACTGAGGGCTCTCGTAATGTAGTGGAATGCAGGTCCGCTGTGAGGGATTTTCCTACCATAGTGTTTCTTTCACAGCTGTCTGAGGCTCTTAATTCTGTGATCAGTGCAAGGGCCAGCATAAGTAAGAGACCAACCATGCAGTGTCAAGCACATTATGTAGTCAGTCTAATGGTCTAATTGAGCAAGAGAGTTTTTCAACTTTTTCAATTTTGTTAATTAATCTAATTCACCTTCTCCTTTGACGTAACTAAATAAAAAAAAAGTGATCTCTCAAAGGAGCACCAAGAAGCATTTCTATTAAAGCCTTACATAAAACATTTGATAACAAAACACATATGGCAGTAGAAGTAGTTTTGGGATACCACACAATGCGGAGAAATGAAGTTGGACCTTGAGCTGTCAAATTGCTCTTCACTTCTCCAGTGACCTGCCAATCCTAGAGGTTTAGTGGGCTTCCTATTCCAAGGCCATGTGACTAGCACAGAGCCAATGACATTTGGGTAAATGTGACTTAAGCCAAGAGCGAGAAACAAAACTTAGAATGTGAAAACAGCTTTACAGATGTGTTACCTTGCAAGAACGAATGTGCAAAAATATGAGAACATAGACCACACCAGTGCAAGTTTAAAATGATAATGCTCAAGTTTAAAATGATAATGTTCTACTGGAGCCTCCTGTTGAAAGTCAAATGAAACTTTTTGTATTTGCTGTTATTTGTATCAGATTCAACTGACTTTACTGACATTACTTGCAAAAATTCAACAAATGCATTGACTATTGCCCTTTTTATGACTGCCTTTTATGAACACTTTAAAATTAGAACTATAATACAGTTACAGATTTAAGTATTTTCTGCACCGATGCAATGATGTTGCATGACCATGGGACTTTCAGTTCATTCTTTTTGGCAAGTTACAAACAGATTAATCTTGGTATTAAGGTCAAAAACATTTTTTAATCAGTACTTGTGTTAACAAACTGAACTTGGCTTTAGTGGAAGATGGGGTGTAGCCAAGCCTGGGCCTAAACAGATTCACCTATTGCCTCAAGCCTTCAGTTCTTCACCAGCGTGCCAGTGTTTAAACTGAAAGTCCAGCTGAGATCAGAAGATGTACCTGGGTGAGTGGGATCCTATCACAAATAGAGCAAAGCGTGTTGTTTTATATCCATAAAAAGCAAAAAAATGGATGTGTTGTTGCTAGTCTGCAAATTTTGTACTTACAATGTACTTTTACTACAAAGAACTAAAATGGACTGTGTCAAAATGACAAAGCAAACTTCTACTTGAATACATAAAATCATCAAAGGTAAGAAATAAATGGTCCATACACTTTTTTAAACGCCTGTTGTGGCAGCATGAATTAGCCTGGGATAATTTTGTTTAGATTTTTCATTTCTGTGTTGTTTTTCCTCATCTTTGTACATCTCAGCTATCCGATTGAAATTCAGTTATGCTGTCTTAATTGGGCTAAAGTTGTGCTTTATAGTGAATGGTGCTGTTGGTTGGTGAAGTGTTGGTTGAATCCAGAATTCTGGTTGACGTGTACCAAGTTTTGCTATTGTTTTGTATCACAGAAGCGTTGGAATATGTATGGTGATGACTGTACTGCTCTCAGGAATAGGCAATATCTTGATTTTATGACATTGTGGGACATGGTCAGCTTGAAAATTGTATCTTCTGTGTTGGCCTATACACTTTTTCACAGATCTATACAAAAATAATTTTCTGTCAATACCACACTAGTGGGAGATGTAAAGTGAATCAACAAAATTTGAGAACATACAAGAATTCAGAAATACTATATACCATTCAGAAATGCTATCAGTGTATTACTTTCACACAGTATTTATATTTATTTAAAAACAATTGTTACTGTGTCACTATGATGTAAATGGTAATAACTTCACCTTTATTGACCCCTGATATAAATTTTACTCTTTATCAAATGTATTAGGGACCTCCGCCATAGAAAACAGCATGATGCTATATTTCCCCTTGATATTATCTGCTTTTAAGAGTTAAGTACTTTTACCATATTTTTTCTTATACTTTTATTTAAGCCATACATTTCTGTTGCTTCATGATTGTTTATCATTCTAAAAAAACATAATTTACCTTGTAGTCCTCATAGTATGCTTCAGGGAATTTGTTTGTCTGATAACAGATATAGCTATTTTCTGCTTTCTTGAAAGGAAACTACACATTACAACAGATCCATGTGCTGAGTTACATTTTTATATTTAGTTTACTGAAATTCTTTTTTTTTTTCTTTTTTTCAGACCTATTCCATTCATTTCACTGGCATTTAAATGCCAGGCTCCACCCATCCAAGGGACTTTGCAGATTCCAGTCTGACATTTTTTCCATAAACTTTAATATCCTTCACCCGCAACATTAAAATAATAGATTAATTAATAAAATACTTTATCTTAAATATTTAAACTCTATTTGCGTCCTCTACCATGTGACAAACTTCTACAAAAAACATATAAGCACTGTATGCACTTGAGTCTAAAAAAAAGCCCCCTCGGCAGAAATTTATGAGGGGTCCTCATGGCCTGCTGACCTAGCTCTGTACAGCACTCCCTCTTGCAGGCCTGTGTGTGTACAGCTTGTTCCCACATGGGGGGCAACTGCGCCTGCCGGAACTGGGAACAATGCAAAGACTGAAGTGGCTGCTTTGGGAAGCGCTGGCCCCTGCTAAAGCTGGAATTTGTGGTGTCCCTTTCGCTTCAGATAACAGCCAGGCAGGGAGGAGACAGATAGATTGGTATAATATGGAGGGGTCACAGGGTCAGCTTCGAGGTTGCCTCTTTCCAGCAGCCTTTGGCATCCTTTCTCTGCTACTTTCTGTGTATGATAAGAGTCATTACTGTGAGTGGTTGAGCTTGCTCAGTTTGAGGAAGGTGTGTTTAACCAACCTAGGCCTACAGTATAAAAAATAAAAGCACCAAAAGGGTTCTTTGGAGTGATGCAGCAGAAGAACCACTTTGGTTCTCTAAAGAACCTTTAGGCCAGGAACTATTTAGAAAAAGTATATATGACGTGTGAGGCAGTACCAAGTCTACCTTTGCCACCCAAGAAGGAAAAAGAAATCATACTACTCTGTACAAAGTCAAGCATTTATGACAGATCTAATATGCTAAGATTATCTGTAATTTAAATTGTTACTTTTTAGAACCCCAAATGAGCATCCAATCAGCAATGCACAAATTAGCCAAATTAGCTTGTGGTAGTCATTGTAATAGGTTAGCATTCAATTTTACAGTACATCAGCTAGCAAGATGTTGAGGCCCCAAAAAAGCTAGAGTCAGGGAGCAGTTTTACTGAGAATACAATGTTCATGTTTTTTGCTGTACAGTTATCTATAAAAATGGACAGAAAGATTGACAGAATTGAGTCCTCAGTTACTTCTCAGAGTTACTTCTGTACGTTTTTGGTACTTTTGTCCATGCATATATATAAAATATGCCATACAGTGTCAGAAACCACATAAGCAAGTCTGTTTTAGGTTATATAACATATTGTATGATGATTTCAGCATTTAAGTCTCACCATTCTTGGTGAAGCATGAACTTTTTGGTGGAGCATAAGCCAGTGTAAAACAGGTCCTGGCCAATTGACTTCACTTGGGCTAAAGAAGAAAACTGTAAATTAGATTTTTTTTTGCTGAACTACCAGATTAATTACAGACACTGTCTGCAGACAATAACAATGATTTCCCTCATCAGTAGGCAAACAATGACATTGATGGACTTCGTCTGAGTGTGTGAACTGTTTGTCTTCTCTCTGTTTGAATGTGAAAATTCTCCTCCTCCACTCAAAGGCTTGCCTTGAGTGTGCACTCTTGTAACGTTAAAAGGGGGAAACATGCTGAGGGTGAGATAACACGCTTTTAGCACTCCTTTGTTTCAGTGTTGACACCCAGACACGATTAACTAACCAAGAAAGCACTATGTAAACAGCTTCTGAGTGTGTCTGTGTAATGCTAGATGTTGGCAAATGTTAGCTCTTTTTTTGTTCAACCTTACAATACTCTTTCCCTTGTGTCTCTTTAATCTATTTATGTGTTTATCATTACCTCACAAATGTGCTGGAAAGTCTGACAATAGTCAGACTCTTTGCAGTTCACTCCATAGGGAAAGAGGCCTTGCTTTCAGAGGTCAGCATGTAATATAAATCCTAAGGTGAGGGTTCCTCAAAGGTACTAAAATTGCTAGCATATCCACTTGACCCTTCACAAATTAAGTTTGTTAAACATGGGTAATGGTGAAAGGAGAGCTAGTCAGCAGTGCCCAGAACCACTCAGGGATGTAAACGCTGTTTGGAAATTTCTGCCAAAACACCTGCTAAGTCTGTCTCTCTGAGTTATCCAAAACCACTAATCTAATTGCAGCCTTAATTCTCTAATTCCATGAAACATATTATAGTAGGATTCCATAGCAAACTGTTTCTTAAATCTAAAACAATGTTCTGTCAATATAATTTCACCAAAGTCAAAACACATTTAGAATGCTTGAGGTTTGAGAATGTAAGCCAGGTGTTATCTCTTGTGGTGATGAAGTATGGGCCCCATTAGCTCTTTTGTTGTTGTTAAAGGAAAGTATTTTTTGAAGCAAATTAGAGTGAGCAGGGGTGTTTGATATGTGGTATAGCATCATCAAACACATCTAAAGAGCTGGGTAGGAGGTCACAGGCAGCCGGAGCATTTGACCCTTGCACCACTGACGTATTTGCCCAGCAAATTACTCTCACTGAGTGGGTTGCCAATGTGTGTGACAGCTGACATGACCCATACCCAGCTTCTTACACACACAGAAGCAAACGAAGGGAAACAAGCCAAAGAGAGAGTGAATTTGTTTGTGCGTTTTTGTCAGTCCACGTCTGGCCTGCTTGCATTCGTATGGAAATAAGTCTTCCTGGGAAGTTTATGTTTAAGCCCCTGAATGGTGTCTCCCCATTGGCTAAACATAGCGATTACAGAGCATCCATCTCGCTCTGGCTGACAGTGTGAGTAAATACATACTGTCGGAACAAAATCACACACATTTCTGCTGAAGAATTCTGGCTCATGCTCAGTCAGTGATTCAGCTTATGGCTTCCAATTCCAAGGGGATTTTGCACATGGTTTGGCTGCAACTTCAATAAAATTCACTACATACTGTTTATGATATCAACACAGTTTCAAAGGGAACAAAAGGCAGCATGATAGGCTTATGCGGCTGTAAATACGGAAAACCAGGCCTGAATCCAAAAGAATGAGGACAACAGCCACAGTCTTGTAGCGTAATGAAATTCCATGTCAAGAGTCTTGGCCCAGAGGGCATCGGCCTAGAGGACTGATGTACAGCCTAATATTTATACTCCACCAGGATGAGGATGGAGGAATAGAACCTTGGAAAGCCTGTTAGACACAACCTGACTGATTAGCTCTTATCTGTGCTAAAATATTAAAACAATAAGTGATAGCAAACTGTCACCATATATATTTGACACTTTTGTATGCAACAAGAGATGTAAGCTACTGGTCGTTTTTATCACTCACACGTAAAAATGACGGTTCTTCAAGGGATCTTCCGTAAAGAAAATGAACCATGAACATAATTAAAAGATTCTTTGCATGGTGAAAGGGTTTTCAGATTGATGGAGAATGTGCTGTAGATGGTTCTAAATAGCACCAAAAAAGCTTCTGTTGTTACAGGCTTGTAATAAAATAATAATAATAAAAGAACTATAGAAAAGTATTACATAGAACCCTATTCAAAAAGCACATCCAAAGTACGGCACATCCTCCATCAATCTGAAGAACCCTTTCACAATGCATCCATCCATCCATCTTCTAATCCGCTTCTCCGTCAGGGTCGCGGGGGGGTGCTGGAGCCTATTCCAGTCTTCGGGCGGAAGGCAGGATACACCCTGGACAGGTCGCCAGTCCATTCACAATGCAAAGAACCCTTTAATCATGCAAAGGGTTCTTTGAATTTTCATGGCTCTATATGGAACCATATTCTCTATTAAAGAGTCATCATTTTTTAAATTGTAAAACACTTCAGATACAAGGAGAGGCAATCAAACTCAACTTGAATCAAAATAAGAGTTAAAAAAATGATAATTTTTCTTGGCTAATCTTGTATACTTCATTTTTCATAATCACTTTTGAAGTTTTGCTCAAAATATACATTTTGTTTTGTGCAAAGTAGCCAAACCAAACTCATAAGCAGTAATTCCAGCCTCTTAAACTGAGGAGTGAAAAAACTGTCTTATTTCCTCCATATAATACCAGCAGGTTGATTGTCTGCAGCTGATTTCCCTCTCCAACTACCTGACTAAGCAGTTTCTGGTTGCTCATCTGGCAGGATTAGGAGCTACTCTGCAAGCTACCACATGATATAGCCTATAAATACTCACATCCAGCCCTCAAATCCAACTCCTGTTTTTTTTAGTGATCTGCCAAGTCAGTATTTTGCATTAGTGATTAATCACATTTCAATCATACCTGACCCCTGGGTTAAAACCCTGCAGCTCCCAACCTGTAAAGACTGTGAACTGAATATCTCTCATGTATGTAATAATACAAGGCGTCTGGTGTAATATTGCACATCCACTTATCAGATTACATAACACTTCCTGTAATCCATCCAGCAGACCTTTTTTTTTTATCCATTACACATATGGTCGAGTGGTCTAAAGGTTAAATAAGGGGTTCCCAAATACACTCCTGTCATCTCCATGCTCTGCGCACTTAACCCAGCCTACCTAACCCAGCAGATGAGAAAATTTAATTAGCTTTTGCTTTATATCAGGTGTGTCAGAAAAGACAAAGCACAAAAATGTGCATAGTGTGGAGTCACCCAAAGAGTATTTCACAAAGCAGGATTTCTTGGTTTACCTGATAACTAGCTAAAAAACAAGCATGTATAATAAGAGAAGAGCTAAGAACATTCCTATTGGACAATCCTCAACTTTTGGCTTAAATTATCCAGTTTACTGAGAAATCCTGCTCTTTCAAAATACTCACCCAGAATGGTACTGGGAACCCCTGGGTTAAGTACTCCATCAATCTTATGCATGTGCCATGCTACATCAGTGGTCACCAACATTCCTCTTGGAGATCTACTTTCCTGAATAGTTTTGTTCCAATCTACACCGAACAAGCTACTGCACCTACTACCTAATTCTAATGGAATTGACCTAGCCAATTAAGAAGAAGCTCATTAGCAGGAGTAGGTGTGGCAGATTATAGTTGGAACCTGACTCTGCAGGAAGGTAGATCTCCAGGACCAGGGTTGGTGACCAATGCGCTACAGGATAATCGAGCTGACTTGGAAAATTTTACTCCTCCTGTTTTTGACTATAATGATTATTATGGGCAACAATTAAAGAACAAAATAAAAGTGGCTGATTGGCTGTCTTTCATCCTATCTGTTGATACTAGCTTCCAGCTGACAACAGAAACAGCTTGAGCTCAAATAAAAACTATTACTCACCACTGCCATCTAAAGGTGTCATTAACAAACATCAATTAAACAAACGATGGAAATTTAATAGTCTGAAGTTTGTTGCATCAAAATCATATGACGTGTAATGCTAACAGCTGATTCTCTCATATGAAACACAGTGTTGATGTCATGAATGAAAGACAAACAAAGAAGAACGAGCTGAATGGATGGATACAAAGTTATCCAGTAGAAAATAAATAAAATTTTTTCTTTTGCTTTTGCTCTGCTATGTTCACACATAACTATCGCTAAGAGACAGGAATGTTGAGGGACTCTGATTTATCATAGTAATCTAAAAGTGTGTGGTGTTTTGTTCTGGGCAATTCTTGTAGTGTATGGGGCTTGGAGGACTGAAAGAAGACCAAGGAGAGGAAATCATTATAATCTGTCATTATGTGAGGGAACTTTCATGTTTTCAACATTAGGATTTTAAAAGTCCTGTTGTATGGGCCAGGCATTAACTGCAATCAGACATTTAACTTGTATGTTATGTAATGGTAGTGGCAGCCACTAAGCATTCCCTGTAGAGAAGGTCAATTGCATATTTCACAGATGACATTCCTCTCCAGCAGAAAATGTAAGTAATAGCTCATTGGGGCAAAAGCAATAGTGCTTCACACCATTACATCACTAGAGAGTACTTACAAGGTGGCTGGCACAGAAAAGTGCATGCAGATAAATGTCTGCCATTGAAAGTGTTAGTGACAGGTAAAAAGACATCCATTGCAAATGACTAAGTACTTCTCAAACCTGTAATAGAATTATTGAATTGATTATGCTGGGGGGAGGGGGGAGGGGGGAGGGTAGTCAAATTACTCACTATTACTCATTACAAGAGAAAACCCAGTGGTCATTTTCAGTACTTAATTAAGAAAGAAAGAGGTAATCACAGTAAACATCATTTAAAAGGCCAATACCTGAAAAGTACACAGCTTGTTGTATGGTTATAGTTATGGGCCACTATTAATGTCTGAAATCCAAGAACCCACCAGCCTCATAACTAAACTATAAAGGATTCAGAATATTTTTGAGTAAAAATAAAATGGCCTGTTTTCCATGTTCATGATAATGTGATTACAAGAATTGAAACTGTAATGCATTACACTACTTACATTACAGGAAAGAGTAATCACATTAGGGTAACATTACTTTGTACTACATTGTCTCCAACACTGGCCATTGACTCCCTACAATGAGAACAGTGGCAATATGCTTTTCAGAGGCTGAGCATTTTGAAGTTGGTATGGATTAGAAATATCATTACTCTAGCACAAAGGTGAAACCAAATAGACTCTGTTAGAAACAAAGTGTATAGTGAAAGCATTTCAAAACATTGTTAAAAGAGGCAAAGAATAGGATCAGAAGCAGTGAGAAAAGTGGTCTCCTGAAGGGAACGTGGCCACATAATTTTATACAAAAGTTGCGCAAGGAGGGTGTAGAAATATTTTGGAAATATCTAGTGAAATCAAATATGCTACTGCCAAAGAAAACTATAAAAAAGAGCATGCGACACAGGATAGAACTTCTATAAAATGTAAGTTGACTTAAGCTCTGGTCGTCAGACACCACTCATGACACTCTTCAACCTACACTAGAACTTTCTGGAAAAATTAGAGCTTTAGGAGGGCTTTCTTCCAGCTGTATCAGCACTGCTACTTCTCACTGTGGATTGATTGGCAGCTCCCTGTGGTGGCACAGTGAACACACCCCAAAGAGCTGCATTTATTTATTTATGTGAACGTATATATTTCTATGTATTTGTGTTTTTCCAAAAGGGAAGATGGACTGTATGTTATCTATTCCAGAAACTGATATGAGCTGAAATGTATTGCCTGTTCCCATATCTGTTACCAATGGGCTTAAGTTTTATAGACACACACACACATACACATATACATATGTATATATATATATACATATATATATATATATATATATATATATATATATATATATATATATCCAGGGGGTGCTGGAGCCTATCCCAGCAGTCTTCGGGCGAAAGGCAGGATACATATCTATATATATATATATATATATATATATATAGAGAGAGAGAGAGAGAGAGAGAGAGAGAGTTAAATTTGCTTGTAAAATGAGGCTGCCAGCAAAGTCACTGTCCAAAACATGCAGATTCTTCAGCTTCAGTAAGCTGACAGCATACTCTGCATATGTTAATTGGGCCTCCTGTTTTTAGTATATAGAGAGATATACTCTCTAGACCAAATCAGTTTGTAAACATAAATGTTGGGTGTACTTCCAGGTCAATAACTCATATTCAATAAACACTGAAGCAGCCCAATTTAGCAGCTCAGAATATACAAACAGAACAGACAAAACACTGGCAATAACAGTAAAATCTTATTGATTTTGAGGCTATAACAAGTATATAATACATTTGACTTATTTTCTCCAGTAGTATTAGCCCAGTTATTTACATTTATAAAGCAAATGCTTCATTACTAAGCCTAGCTGCAAAATATGTCAAGAATTAACCACACAAAGTCATGCAGTTATCAACCTAGGAACATCATTTTTAAAAAGACTGTCTGTTTTTTTCAGTCTTTTGCCCTACTAGAAAAAAAGCATAGACCAGCATGGCCGGTTACCAGCAAAACCAGCATATGCTGAGTTTTGGACGGTGGTATGCTGGTCAGCAGCAATGGAAGTTGTCCTGTGAAACCAGCATATATTGTGTTTTCAATGCTGGTATGCTGGTCAGCCAGCCTGACCATGCTGGGTGACCACCTAAACCCACACATAACCAGCGTAAACCAGCTTAAACCAGCATGAAATTTATGGTGAAACCAGCTGTTTTTTCTGCAGGGAAATCTCAGGATTAGTTGAAAATCCTGTTGAGCAGTGCTGCCTGCATTATTCACTTGGTAGTAAGTACATTGCTATTGTAATGTAACACTGAATTGTCTTAACTGAATTGTCTGGCAATTATACAAAAGTATACTCTTAGCTATAATGCTAGTTGTGAAGATTCAGTAATTTTTAACACTGCACTGGGACCTTGGTTTTGCTCAAGTTTAGTCACCTTTGATTAAAGTGTTGAAAAGCTGAATATGGAGGCAGAGCTGGCAGTACTATGCCCTCATGCATGTGTGTATTAGTGTATTACCATGTCATATGCAATAGCATGTAACTCAAAGAGCAAATGTGTCTCTCAGGACCACATAAAGTACATATTGAGGGTTAGGCAATGTCTCTTTAGCCAAAGCGAAGCTTTAATGGACTGCACATCATTATGAGGGAACTCTAGGGAGGTGGTTGCATCCTGCCAGCCACACACACACACACACACACTCAGAGGCAGATACAAAACAACTGGCGCTGTTCAAAGGGCTGTACTGGTTTGCAGCAGCACCCGTGTGAATTGAGGGAAAATGACCCCTCCAGAATGACTGAGGAGAGAGAGTGAAGGAGGGAGAGAGAAAGAGGGAATGAAGAAAGAGAGAGAGGAGGTATGTAGGCCGTTTCCCATGAACGTTTGCCAGGTTCTGTGGGTTTAATCCTCTGGGAGAAACAGGCCTAGTGTGTTTCAGAGCTCTGCTTAAGTAACAAGGAATTCTTGCCTCAGTCTCTAATGGCAGAATGAACTTTTTTTTACCTTTTCCTAAAGGCTGTGCAGACACCAGTGTCTCAACCTGGTTAATCATCAGGATGGAAACTCGTTTTCATATAATTCACATGAACACCCAATCAAACATCTCTTTCTCAGACAATATCTTTAAAGCCATTCAGAAAAGACCATAAGAAAGTGCTGATATGGATAGGAGCCAGACCAGGGCTAATCCTGCAGCCTCTCTGTTAGCAGCCAAGCAGATGCAAGTTCCTTGAAGTGGTTACACAACTTGACCCTTTTTCAAACAGTAGCCTTTCTTCACATTTATGAGTGATATTAACTCCAGTATTTCAAAGTACAAGCCAAGAGCAAAGTATGAATGTAAGCTAAAAGAACTCATCAGATAATTTGTTCTAAGCAGTTGCATTTTGTATATTTGTTTAGTAGACACATGTCCTTCAATTATTATTCCTAATTCATTCAAAAGACTAATTAATGATTAATGATGTCTGCAGATAATCTATGTAGATGCACAACAAATCCAGTTTTAAAATAAGGTAATTAATTAGGTATTTTGAGGTTCATTTCTCTTCAAGAATGTTCTCATTATATATTATGCTATTATATGTATAGTATTATTATCTGTTGAGAAAACAGATTTCCATTTATGGGGATATTTGCAGTTTTGTGGTTGGATGTAAAGGAATAAGTTGCACTGGTATGAGTAAATCAAACACAGCAATTCTGCTGGAGTTTTTAAACACTGTCCACTCACTGTCCACTCTATTGGACATACATATATTGTTTGTCCACCTTGTATATGTAGAGTCAGAGACTAGCTCATCTGTTGCTGCACAATTTGTGTTAGTCCTCCTCTACTCTTACAAAAAAGTATATTTATAGTAATTTTATTAAGTAATACTCAGTACTTCAATATTTCTTGTGACAAAATTGCTAACATGGCTTCACAACAGCTAGTAACTAGACAAAAATCATGTTGTCTTTGTGTCATGTTGTGGCTATTCATCCCAAAAGGAACTCAGAAATGTATAACTTATCAGGAAGGATCAACTTGCCACAGCACTTGAACCCCTTTTGACCCCTTAATGAACTTAATAAAACACATGGAATTCTAATCTCTGTGAAATGCATACAAAGACGTATGTAAGTCAAACAGGATTAGTGGCTGTGTCAAACAGTTGTGACACACTTCGTTGCCGTTGTTCCTGAGATGGCTCTTAACAACAACACAAATCTCAAGAGTCCTTCAGCCTTTAACTTAGAGAACCTTATCTGTCACAAGTTGTCCTGTGACATGTATTAGTATACTCACTGTTTGTGTATTTATTTACTTACTTATTTATTTGTTTGTTTGTTTGTTTGTTTGTTTTTCAAAAAACAAACATTTGAATTTAGGCTAAACATTGTGTTTATTTGTGTTAATTATTGTAACTTTCAGTCTCTTAGTTCAACCTGAATCAAACACAATAGTTATTTATTGAATCATGAGTTCCTGCATGGCAAACTGGATGCAAAACATGGGGTTGGCAATAGGCTATTAGTGAATTTACATCAATTTCATCTTATGCACATTTATAAAGTTCAATTTTCTAAGTGAACAGCTATTTACACTAATTTAGTGTTCTTAATTGCTTGGTTCAGTTGTGGAAGCTGGAATAGTATAAAAATGTAGACCACGTAGTGTTCCTCAGTCTGGACTGAGAAACACACATTTAGAGAATGCAATTGAAGTTTTGAAGGTTTCGCAAAGTGTCTTATGTTTATTTAAGATGTTTATTTGTATATGCCATAAGTTATCAAATCTCTAGTTTCACTGTAAGGAGTGGAAACATCAGATATTTGATATTTGATGTCAGAGAGTAGCAAGCGTAAAGTGAAAGCTAACTAAGCTAACGTATTTACTAACCCAACTAACTGTCTAAGAAAGTTGCAAGCTTTCCTGTCTAGCTAAAAGGCTAATTCTAACTTGCTGCTGGCTCAAATAGCACTGTTATTGAAGCAATTTATTTATACTTTTAAGCCAAACCTCTATTATTGCTGTAGCCCTCAAGGTATATTTATCTGTGCTGTCTTAACCACTGTTCTTCTAAAGCCAGCTGCCCCAGTCTAAGTTTTAATAAGAATATTGTAAAAGAAATTGGCAAACTGGCCTCAGATCAGCATAAAAGAAGCATTTTTTTACAAGAACAATGTGTTGGTGAGTGTGTGTTGATAATGTAAACAGCAACGGCTGAAGTTCTGCCCCAGTGTCTTGCGAGAGGTGAGTGATTTGTCATCCTGGTGTGTTGCCAGTGCAAAGCTGTGAGTGGTCATTCATTTATGAAAAAAAAGGCTCATAGCTGAATTCTCATAAATCATTGTGTGTATGACGAGAGGAGGTTTTGCAGCGAGCTGTCAGGACGTTGTTTTATGGGGATCTAAGGAGTGGAAACATCAGATATTGATATTTGTTGTCAGAGAGTTAACCGACTAATCTTGATCATGATTGCAAAAACTTCTACATCAGCACTCCTACTTTTAAGGTGGTCTGTCCATACAAACACAAGGTTGGAGAATAGTAAGTCTTTGTGCACAACAACAAATTTGTCTTGTCAAGGGAAATCTTAAATTGTACTTATTTTAACAAACAGAATTATCTGCCAATGGTATATTAAAAAAATCCTGAGATAAAGCTGAAATAAATGTCTAGCAATAAGTGGAATAATCTAATTATCTAAGGGAGTCCTTGTCCCTCAACCCAAAGTCAGTTCCATTTAGTTAGATGATTATGAATTTAACAGGTGGTCACACTGAAATAAAAGATGGATTTTGAGATGACAACTGCAGGTCTGATTAGAATGAAAAGATACTACAGATATGCTTGGAAGCTGTAATTAATAAGAACACTTTGTGAGTGTACATATTAACAGATGAAGTCTAGTCAGATCTACAATTTTGTCATTTTTTGTCATTTATATTTTATAATTTCACCTGCATGTTCCTTGTCCATGTTTATAATAGCAACCAGGGTCAATACTGGACTTATCTTAAATTAGACCCAGGCTAGGTTATATAGTTAATGAAAGAAAAAAAGCAGTATTTAATCATTGTAGCCAAGCAGCCAGTGATGCAAAGAAGCCTTGACTAACCAGTGGCCAACAAATCCAGCACAATGCAGGGGATTAGCAAGGAGCAAACTAACAGCATTAATCCTTATGGTTGTAAAATTTGCCTTGGAAAACCTTCCCCAGTACAGTTCCAACATATGGAACAGGTATATGCTTGGCAGTGATTGCAGCTTTGTCTTTGTGCCAACATGACATAAAACTCCTCCAGATTTGTGCCTTGTACAGTATTCATATATGTGTTTAATATGACTTCATGTAGAGCGTCTGTTCTAATATTGGAAAAGAAGATGTGTTAAAATAGCTTTGCAAGACATTACAAGACACTGCAAGAGGCTCGTATTCAAGCCAACTTATACATTACACAACATTTTCTTCTTTCATGGGTAGGTTTTGAACTTTGTGAAATTTGTGGTGTTTTATTGTGTAAGCCAAAAGAAAACCTTTTATGCATGTTAACTTTGTGGCTGTGGAGTCAAGTAGCATTTGATTCCTTTTCCTGATATTGCATGTAGCACATATTGCATACATACATACATACATACATATTGCATTTGTAGCTCTATGTATCTTAATCAAAGACATCATACCTAAAATTAACTGCTTACACAGTAGATTAGATTTTATGTATTTTAGAATGTGCTTTGTTATGAGAAAGTTTCTCATTAGCTTATTTTGATTACACTGACAAATAATTCCTTTCATATCATATAACATTGTATTACTGGATGTATTCATTCATATGCTACTTATTCAAAATAGTGGTATGATAGTAGCAAATCCTTGCAGTCATGTAATGTGTGTATAATATAGTTGGTTTCGCTGTATGTATTTGTAAACGATTTACTAACAAGAGCCTCTGCATCATTACGAGCCTTGTGTCCTCTGAATTTTGATTCTTTGAAATTTCTGCATGAATACATTTTACCATACAACAGAGAATCCTAATTGTTGGAGGTTAGAGGTGAGCAGTACTAAGATATGTTTATCACCTGGGGATCATCAATGCTTCTAGAACGCTAAACAACTGCAAGTGTCATAAAAGGACCCATTTAAACCAATGTTTAGACCAATTATAGAGAGCTTGTAAACCATAGCAAGGAGAGTATGGCAACTGCATAAACTGCATAGTAACAAAGTGCTGACTTGTCTTACTTTACTCCTGTGCTAAACTACACTATACCACTATATCAAGTTTATTTGTCATTTGCACAACATGTCAGGACATTAATGCATTGAAATGCTTGTGGTGAATAAGTAAAAGTAAAATATTAAAAAACAAGCTGAAATGTAAGCTGCTATGTAAATATGCAAATAGATATACTTTATTTCTCTTATACTTATCTTTCATCTTTATTTCTATTTTTATTATTTCTATTTTATTAATTTTATTTATATATTCATATTTTATTTATCTGCATAGTATATGTAACTTTATGTGAAATTATATGTCTTGCTACTGAAACACTGCAACTTGCCTTCAGGATCAAAAACTTCTATCTATCTATCATACCAGCTGTTTGATTTGCGAGTACAGACTATGACTTCAACTTGTGGTGTAGTATGAGAAATGTGGGACGATAGGAGAGGCAAAAACTTTGGGTGGAGGTCTGTGTGGCCTCCCCTTTGAGCTAGAAGGCTGGATATACCCCCAAACCCTACCTCGCCCTCCCCACCCCCCACAACTAAGGGACAGGAAGAAGATGGTCTTTCGCCAAAGATTCTGTCCATTTCAATGAGTGTGGAAACCTCAGAAAAACTAAATATCATGATAAACACATCATATATCTTAAAAATTGTCTTTAAGTATCTTGATCCTATGGATTTGCCTTATTGGCCACACTCTTAAAAAATTGGCTCTTCAAAGAAAATGGCTCTATATAGAGCCATGAAAACTCAAAGAACCCTTTGCATGATTAAATGGTTCTTTGCATCATTGAAGCATTCTTCAGATTGCTGGAAGATTTGTTCTATATGGTTCTATATAGCACCCTTTCCACATAGATCCCTTTCCAAAATGTTCTATATAGAACCAAGCATTTGTGCACATTTTCTATCCGTCTGCAGAATGCTTTCATGATGCACCCTTCAACCACGGTTCTATCTAGAACCATTTCCTTTACTAAAGCACTCTTGAACCACATTTGCACTTTGTGCTATTCTGTTCCATGTCACGTTTGCACCTTGTAGTCTTTGTACTCTTTTGTTCCATGTTGCACCTTGTTCCTGGAGGAACGTAATTTCACTCCACTGTGTACTTAGTACTTACTGTGTACATAGATGGATTGACAATAAAAGCCTCTTGACTTGGCTTGACTTGATTTGACTTGAAGCACCATCTTTTTGAGGAGTGTACCTTTACTTGTAGCGCTTTGTAAAACTCTAAAGATGACTATACTTCAGTCTTAACATGCTTTTGATCTACTAGAAACATTTTGACTAACCTAGTGATTGTTGCTGTTTTTGAGATGCTTGAACAAACCATACAAGCACTTACAGTACACTTACCCATTGTGGCTCCTGCCGAAAGCAAACAATACAAAAAGAAAAAAAAAGCTTAACATTCCTTAACAGAGTCATTGGCCTTGTTTTCCTAAATTAACAATGCTTTTGAAAAATAGTGAGAATGTCTGTGTGTTGTCGTCAATTGTCCCAAAGTGTTTTTAAAGAGTGGTGGAAATATGGCAACTTTAAAGTAAAGCTCCTTTTGGGAGCCCTTAAAACTGTGTGCTGGTATTCTTAGCATTTTCCTTCGTTGTGCATCCTTTCTCCAAGCATCTGTTATTAATTCTCACAAATGCACGAATAACACAGTCTCATAAACAGCTCTCTCCCCTGCGAGGGTTGTCTGAATAAAGCATGGCGACTTTTGGCGCATCCTTCTCCTGCGGCCACTTCTTTAGATAAGCCATCTGACGGCTTTTCCACTCAGGTTTCAGTGTGTTTGTGTTTCTAAGGCTCAGGGTCTGAATGGCCAGAGCTGTGTTTGTTGGTGTTCGTGGAAGTGCACGCAAAGCCCAATCCCTTCTCACAACAAGAGTATCACAGAACCTTGAAATCCAAGACATGGGGAATGGGACCACCTCAGGTCGGAACAAACGCAGTTTATATATATATATATATATATATATATATATATATATATATATATATATATATATAGGAAAGCAGTGAGCTTTTAAGTGACCTCTTTTCGACTACCACCTCAAAACATCCAGTGAGCATCCCAAGAAAAAGCCAGTCTTCCTGTTAAGCTTTTATGCATCTTTTCCTCTGATGAAGAAGACAGCACCCACAACAACAGACTGGTAGAACCCATAGAGAACACCTACAGAGAACACCTGCATTTTAAAGCAAATTTTAGTGCAAAATTTTTATTACATTGTTGATTTTATCATATTGGGGGAAAAAAAACATAAAAGGTGCTGAAAAATTTGCACAGTCCACATTTTATAATATAATAAATTCCAATATATGAAATGTTTGCATACAACTGTATTTATGTTCCTTTTTTTATGTTTATCCAGTGAAGCACTTTGGAATGCTTGGTACTTGGTTGAATATCCAATTACTAATATTATCAATCGTGAAAGCCCTACTTTAGTATAAGTGTTTGTTGAACTCATTCATGTCAGTAAGAGATGAGCTCCATAGCCCCTCTTCTAGAATCCCCATGCTTAATGTACCCCCCTTGTCCTCCTCAACACATTCCTCAACCTTGTAACTCACATCTGGTGGCTTGACCTGCCGTGTGCCGCCGCCGTACCGCCCCGTATCCATCACGGCTTTGTCTTGGCAACCTGCTCAGACATACAGGGAGAAGAAAAAAGTCCAGTCTTTCGTGCCTTGAAATAGTTGATAAATACTCGATTTCAAGCTCCCCCGCAGCCTGCCAAGAATCAGGGGGCAGTGCAGTTCAGAGTCCCTGTGGGGCGTATTGCAATTCAGACTGTCTGTGAGCCGACCCTCAGCCAAATAACCCCATTCCACTGCTTTTACAGTAACATGCCTTGTGTAAGTCTGCATCAGTCAGTTCCTTTTATCAGTAGTAAATGTATTATTTGACAGCAAAGTTGTGGGAGTTGTTTTAATCCTGATTAAAACAGTGTGTGGGCTGTCTGATGGGGACAGCACATGTTAAAAGATATGCCACAAAGATTTTGTACATATTGTGTTTTTGTATGCGTGGTGGGTAGAGGTGTCGCCTCACAGCAAGGAGGGCCTGGGTTGGATACCCCGGCCGGGCAAACACAGTCCTCTCTGTGTGGAGTTTGCATGTTTGTGTCCAGATTCTCCGGTTTCCTCCCACAGTCCAAAGACATGCAGTCAGGCCAATTGGACATGTTACATTGCCCCTAGGTGTGAGTGTGTTTGTGATTGTGTATGTCTGTCTGTCTGCCCTGCGATGGACTGGCGACCTGTCCAGGGTGTATCCTGCCTTCCAACCAATGACAGCTCGGATAGGCTTGGAAAATTGTGTGTGCGTGTTTTTGTATGACAACCTTATAATTGTCACGTTTGGCTCCTCTCATATGCTCGTGTTATGTTTTCTTCCCAGTAGTCCATTTGCTTCTTTGTTTTGGTTTTCTCAATCCTGCCCCCTTGTTTTGTGACTCCGCCCCTGATTGTTTCCACTTGTTTCCCACCTGTCCCTCGTCCTGGTTTGTATTTAAACCCTGTGTTTGCCCCTTGTGTTTACTGGTCTTTGTTTTTATGTTTTATTGTTCTGGATGTGCTGTATATATTGCTTGCGGTGTTTGGTTCTGTGATTCTGTTTGTTATGTCTGATCCGCATTCTCTCCATGTTGGTTGTTTGAGCCTGGACCATTTCGACTATGACCCTGGATTTGCCCAAAACAAATCTCGCTTATCTCAGCGTTGCTCCACGTTACAATAATGCTGCCACATTAATAAGCTGCTCATTACTGATCATTGATTTCATGACAATAAAAGAGATATAAGTTTGTATACAGATGAGCAAATTAATTCACAGGCTGAACAGGAATGCCTCACATACTTTTGATCAGTAAAGAGACACAGCTGGTGGTAAAATAAACAACTACATAAACACACTGCATTAATGTCCTGTGATTTCATTTGTCTTCCAGGGCATGTTGTGCAACCCTGTTTTTTTTTTTTTTGCAGACGCTGTCAACCAGTTTCACTATGTTCTCATTTTATTGCTTTCTTTTCATTTTATTGAGCTGGGTGTACTGACTGAGAGCATAGCCACATGGATGTAATGTCCTTTTAGATTCCTCTCGGGTTTGGCAGTGGAGTGTGGTGGAGGGTCAGGTCCAGGGCACAAAACATTAGTGTTTATTTGCGTTAATTCTAAATGACAGCAGTGAAAGTGGAGATGCTGCACTCGGTGTTGAACAGAACAGTGCTGGCTTGTAAATGTTCATTACAAGCAGCAGGTTGCAAATCATGCTGTGTGTATGTTTTACAATATACAGAGCATCCCATCTAAAGCTGATATGAAGTATTCATATTCTTATCATGGCCATATAGTACATTTGTACCCTGGTGAAAGGGTATGAAAATGCATTGTAATCCTTTGTCAGTCCTCCAATCTGTTTGGGTTTTCCTGAGCAGAATGAATGCAGCATTCTCTCCCATGAGCTACTTTGCCCCACTTTGCTGTGATCAGTAGGCAAAACCAGACAGAAGCATTCCAAAAATAACCACATACATTAAACAGCACCAATGACCAACATTCCTACTTATTGTCATTGTTGGAACAAACAGAAGTATATCTATTTTGTCATGTTTACATAATTTATACAATTTGAAAAAGCTATTTGCTCTTTACCTTTTGTGTATTCCATAGGAGCTTGTCTAAAGGCAATATAGAAGAAATCCATTGTTGTTGAAAATTCAGTAAAACCATCTCATAAAATATGGATGAAGATCTGATCATTCAAAAGCACTGCACTGTACAGTTCATTCATTTTAATTCAGGTTGGGTAGTGTGCCCTAAATAAAGGAATGTAGTTTGTTCAGTGAGTCTTTCAGTTTATTGAAATTTTGGTCCTAGTGCCATGTTGTACAAGCGTTAAAATATCCAACTCCTCACCTACTTTATTAGATACACACACCTTGTTCTTTGTTCTTACATTTGTGGGCCATGTTATTAGAGACACTTATCTTCTGCTTCCTCATACGGGCCATTTTATTAAGAACACCTATCTTTAATTCATGGGCCACTTTATTGCAAACATCTAAATTGTGCATTCACAAGCTGGCCTCTATATGGGAAATACCTAAGATGTGCTGCCACTTGCTGGTCACATTATTAGAAACACCCACTTTGTGTTTCCACTCACTGGCCACTTTATTAGAATATATCATATAGAAACTGACCACTAATGAAGGGCATCAAAAAAGGACATCAAAAATAACGCTAACAGCAAAATGGAGTTACAAGGGAGGGGGTAGCACCGCATGTATTACTCCGGGCTCAAGGAGGACGCTGGAGGCAGGGTTCAGGATTGCAGCAGCCATTATTTTAAGTCACCCAAAAAAATACACAAAGTAAACACAACCAAACCTATTCTGCCCACTTTTCAGTGGCTTCTACCTAGACTTTTCAGTCTCTGCCTCAAGCTTTTCAGCTCTTCAGTCTGCAGCTGCTTGTCCCTCTCTGTCTCTGTTCCCTCTCCGCTCCTTTTAAAAGGCACTCACGCTGCCAGCCAGATCAGCTGGCTCTCATTAAGGGCCACCCGAGCTGAGAGGAAACGAGAGCTCGCCACTCCGCCTCCTCGTTACCGCCCCTAGCTGGCAGCTCGGCCGCCAGGGTCAAACATAAGGTGTAGTGAAGCGGCCTTGCTGCGTAACCGTTAGCGGGGCCTAGGAGGCGGAGCTCGGGACTCGCTTGTTGTTGCCTCTTGTGGCCAGCACCAGCGTCCTCGTCCTCCTCCTCCTCCTCCTCCTCCTGCAGTCACTGCCGGGGATTTAGGGTTTTGCACGCCACCCCCTCCACACTCATGGATCTCTCCTTGCCGTGTTCGGGCCGCCTTCCTGTCGCGGTCCGTGGGCCGTCATCGTCAGGGTCCAGAGGGAGGGCGCATGCCACAGAGGGGCCAGGAAGTGTGTTGTGATTTCATGTAAAAATGCTTTCTAGTTACTTTGGCTTAAGAAAGATAATTGTTTGGAAGAACACATTGTTCCATGAATTGGATTGAATGTTGAACGAATCCAGGCTGGAATAACACAGTGACACTGTGTTAACACAGTCTGCAATGCACCTTAAATTTGGTGCACTTCCATTGTGTTACAGCATAAAATGCACATAGGGACACTAGGAATTCCTTTTGCATAAACTCAACCTTTTCTTTTCCTAAATTACTACTTTTTATAGTCCTAAATCTACCATTAAGCTGCTCACTGACCAGAGCCAAACATGTAGCACATATTGTTCCAGGTGAGTTTACTGAAAGCTGCTGACCCGTATGTCCACAGGTTGTTTGGGTAATATTATGCAATTTTTAGTAACACCTACCTTGTATTTCCACTTAGCGGCCTTTATAAGAAACACCTACCTTCTGATTCCACTCACTGGTCATTTTATAGAAACCTCCACCTACATATTGTTCCAGCATTTCTGATGGTTCTGGTAAAAGCTGCTATGCCGTAAGCCCACAGTTTGTTTGAGTAACATTACGCAATTTTTAGAGGGTTGGCTGAGGGATTGGATAGTGTATGAAAGCACATTTGGCCTTCATGAACACCATGAACACAAAATCCACTATGTCCATTTCAAAGATGAATCGACTCTTGCTTTGCAGCTCATAGTAATTCCATAGTGCTAATCACCCCCAAAAAGGCTCTGTTCAAAAAGAAAATGTGAATGCTTAGAGTAGAAACCAGACCCCACAACTGTTTTCAATTTGGGTCCCTCTCATTTTTAATTATCTCTAGCAAACCGAGGCCTGTGTTTTACAGAAAGGGAAAAATAGCTTGCTAAGTGCTTACAGCATTTAGGCCAGACCAATTGATGTGAAGTGAATAAGATGAATCTTGATATGGGACACGAAATATTTTGCATACAAGTTAATCATGGTGAAATCTGAACCCCACAATGTCTTTTTTGGAAATATCTCTGCATCTATGCATTTATAAATGGATTTATAGTGACTGAGGTGAAATTTGTCCTTGCTGATGTAACTTTCACTGTGAAAATTAATGAAACGCTCTAATCCCTCACAATTTAGGGAAGAATGAACAGATGAATGATTCCTTCAAACGATTTGCTTCTAAATTAGAAATGAAGCCTAAGAGGGACTCTCATGGTGACCATTAAGAGTACTGTATGAAAGATTGTGGAAAATTAGAAGGTCTTGTTAAGGTGACTGCTCCTCATGTTAATTATTTCTATTTAATAGAGAAGCTTAAATATCAGTGGTCAGTTCCAGGAACCATATTTCTTTTTATAATTATATGACAACAGGAGGCTTAAGGATGCCAATCTGTTTAATAACTCAAGCCAGCAGCCCCCAGCAAAGCATTTCCTGCCTTGTCGCTGCATTTTTATGTTATCAATCAGGGTTTTTCAGACAAGACATAGGCACAGACAGAGCAGGACAGAAGGTCAGGAAGCTGTGTGGAGCACTTTATGGCCACTTCATGAACTTGAAGGTCAGACAAAGAAAAAACCCTCACTGACTAAAAACGGGTCAGGAAGCAATCGGAAATCACTTCTGATGTCATTGCACATTTGGCACTTAACCTCAAAGTTCAGTCTGTTTAACTGGTTTGTGTAATATGTTTTGGGAATCAGCTCAACAGTTTATTATAGAGAGGGCCTCTCCTTCACTCCCTGCTGGTAAGAAACAGGGGTCACAATGTCTGCCACACAAAATATAGCCATTTTATTTATCTGTCTTCTGAGTTTTTATCTGTGATGTAAATAATATCAGGTAGCCTGTTTAAAATCATTTTATGTAATAACTTGCTGTGATACTGCTTGTGGAGACTGGTTCCTTTTACCTCCACTTTGAACAATTCTAATTCTATATATTTTTCTGGAACTAAGCATTTCACAATAAAGCACTTAATTATCATTTCTTTTTTTAAGTTAGGTTAGTTATAAGTGGACATAGCTTGAAAATGTTGACAAGTACAACTACCATGTCCCTCCACTTCCCTCTCTGCTGTGCTCCAGTCTTGCCTTCAAAGCCCTTCAGCGCAGAGGAGGCTGCATTGCACACACAAGTTAGCAACCATGGATGAGGCCTGGTAAACAGCATGGAGCACACACTGGGAAGAACATGAACTAAATTTCTCACAGCTAGGTACAATAAGTGTTAAATTGACTTTCACTTGGCTATAATTTAACTAGAAACTTCAACAATACTTTACCTGTTTTTTTAGCAACAAATACTCTAACTTTGTGATAAAAGTAATGTAAAAGTAAGCTTATTTACACAGGTAACATTTCCTAGTACATTATTTCAGTAACATAACTGGCAAGCCAGTCAATTAGCAGTTTTTTTTATTTGCTGGTGGTTGGTTATACACCATTCCTGAAGCTCACCAGGCCTCACTATTTTTGTTGACATGGGGAGGGGGGATGCCTGCAGCTTGTGCATGAACAGTGACCACTGTCAGGCACTTCTCTTGGCTCTGGCTATTTTGATTTAGTTGCGGTGGATTTTTGCAAATGGAAGTAAAAGCACTACCTGGAGCCAAAGGAGCCTGATTTTTTTGAAGCATAGACATAATGACAGTTTAGGATATATGACAAAATGTTATTTCTATACAGGTTGCTACTGCAGCTTTAAAACCCATTAAAGGTATAAAAGGTGTTGAACCTTTGTGGGTACATTACTTGTACTAAGGAGAAAAAATATGTACCTGTACAGTATCTTTTTTTCTGACAGTTTTAACTCCCCCTGCTGCTCTACATAAGCTGGCCACTTCATTAGAAACCACTACACTGTAGTAATTGGAGCATGTAAGCAATCCATTGATCCACAGTTTGCTTTAGTCATCACTTAGTTCTTTATTACTGGTCAGTTTCTGACCACAGAGGCTCTCTTGACTGGATATTATGGAGTTGCAGACCACTCTCGATGGCACTGAAGCGTGTAAAAACCTTAGCAAAAACACAGTGTCTGATTCACTTATATTAGTGCTTGTCAATGATACCTTGCCAAAAACAGTTCTGTGGTGATAAACTGACTAGTAGTAAAAAGGTACATCTGGATGGCCAGTGTCTAGTACAGTTTTGTGATTTCTCTGACCAAACACACCTAGGAAACCTGATAAAGTTTAGTGTGTTTGAACAGGGAAATCACCATATTGTGCAACCTAAAAAACACCATTACCTCCAGGACCAGAAATGATGACCATCGGTGTAAATGGTGGCAGACAAATTGATTCTAAGACAACAGATGTGCCACAGTCTGTATTTGTATACCTATCTAGTGGTGCTATTAAAAAGGCCGATGAGTGGAGGTACAAGGAGGAGTTTCTAATAAAGTTAACAGTGGGTGTAGGTCAGATGACCTAAAGCAGCGCACCTCAGCACACAGCACCCCTGCCATTCCTTTCCTATTCCCTGAGGAATTCTTCTCACTGTTTTTCTGTCAGGGAGGATGTTATGTGTGGCAAAAAGGATTTCAGTCCAGCCATTGAGACTGAAATCACTTCCTCCAGAGGTCTACAGAGAGCGGCACTGCTCTAATCTGTGCTATTGTATCTGTTGCTTTTTAACCTCTCACATAGTTTGGGACAAGGGACTGTACTGGACATATGTGAAGCATGAAGATCATACTACATTTTATCCATGGACTAACAGTTTATTCGAAAAAAAAAAAAACAACTTTGAAAAGGCCCACATCCTACATTTTTCTTGTATTTTATATCCACTAATGTCCACTAATGTGTACTAATGTTTTTTATTCAACAAAAACAGTCTTAATTCATTTTGCATGACCATTTTCCAAGCTGTTTTTATTTCTTAGAAATGATCAGGTCATTGTTGTTACGGTGCTTTCAAGACTGCTATATTTAAATGACCTCTCTTCTGATCAGCTGACCCGCTTATTCCAAAAAGGCAGTTATATGCAAATACTTTGTTTTTTGTGAAATCCCTAATCTATGAACTCTGTTTTTGCAGCTTCTTAGTACATAAATGAACAGTATAGACTGGGAAGTGAGTTTATAACATTATATGTACATACTTTGTTTTGTTTTGAACAGATCTGAATGTTACTGTTATGCTATGTTTTCTGCATTTAGGGTTGTTTTTGTGAAACTGTTGTTAGGCTTAGAAATATGGATGGACCATGGCTGTGCCCACAGCTGAGATCATAATAAATACTATCACCATGGGTGATAGAAACAAGAGATGATTCATCAAGCTCTGTTTATGTAAATATTTCATGATTTCATGTCTGTATCTTCCTGGTATTAAATCAGATTATAAAACACTCAGCAGTTTCCACACTAAGCACAGTTAAAATCCGCAGTGAAAAGGCTTCCCACCTTGAGCAACCATGGTATTTCTATGTGTGGTGGTGTGCGTGAGTTATGTGAAAGTGTGAAGGATGACGCTAAGTCATGATGTCGTAGTCACACATGGGTATCGGTCACATGTCAGTGGCGCTCGTACATATGATGCTGGGGTCAGGGGTCAGACAGAGTAACGTGTCTTATGGTGTCAGTGGAGACACATAATAACTCTCACTTCCATTCAGGGGGCAAATAGCCATGAAGAACAGCAAATTAATGTGTTTTTGTGTAAGTCGTTTGTAGAATGAAAAACAGCTTGGAATTCCATATGTCACATGCATGTGACCAATGATGCCATCAGCCGGCCTGCTGCAGTTTTTGATCACAAATGGTGTGCAATGGTTTATCTAGAGATATCTACAAATGTACAAAGTGAATGAACATTAGGCTTGGGGCTAGGGAATTGAATTTAATAGATATTTAGCTGAATTAAAGTAGTAAAATGCAAAGTGAGCTTTGTACATAAAGGACTGTGCAAAAATTTCAAGCGAAAGAAAAAAGCTATTTTTTAAGCAGTAAGCATTCATTTGACAAAATTTTTATATCCCCAGTCAAATAACATGTTTTATTGATTTTCTAAGTGAGAGTAAGTTAACACATCCTGCCCAGGGGACTTAAGTATGGCATTTTTCTGTACATCTTGGTTCAGATTGTCTTCTTACTGAGCTTAAAATGTTTTTTCATGTTTTATTTTGTTAACACTTTATCTAGATAGCCAACTATAAATGCAATAAAAAATGTTAATAACACTTAACTTACATTTAACTAAATAGCTATTATTTTACCTTAATTTTCTATGTCTCTAACTCTGGTCCTAACTCTAAACCTAACCCTAAACACATCCCAAAACCTAACCCTAAACCTAAACCTAACCATAATACTGTTGAAAATAAACTGACATTCACCAGATAGTTAATAATAGATAATAATTTGAACATCTGTAAATCTTGTATTCATTATCCAGCACCTAGTTTATCTAATACATCCTTTATTAAGTTTAAACAAGCATGCTGCTGATGGATTTGTACAAATCAGTGCAATGGCAATGGGCTCTGATGAGAAGTCAGGGACCAAACTTTTGTATTTATAACCAGCTTTTGTTGATTTTCTAAGTGAAAAAAGTTAACAGAACAGAAAGGGAAAATAAGCCCCTCTAGGTGAAAATAAGCTAACTGACCATCTACAGACAACACACTTAAATTTGCACAACTTTAATATAATGGGAAAAATAATATGTGCTATAAATGTGCCATAGCATTTGCACAGGCCATGTTTTATGTTATAGTTTTGTAAAATTCACATAAATATTTAAATTAATAATAACTGTGAATTGAAATGTGTGGAAGTGCATTCTCAATACAACTTACCGGTATATAACTAACTTTCTTAATTTCTATGTCACTTTTTACCACATTAATGTTATTTTTGCATATATTTTAAAAATACATGGTGTTTTTACAAGCACATACTTATTGTCCAGATGAAAAAATTTTTACAATTTTGCACATTACAGTTTTTAAAATAAATTTCAATAACTTATAGCTTTATTTATATTATACTATACAGTTTTTGAACAAGTGAGAACTTATTAATAAATATTTTACTGTAATTATCTATTTGTAGTGATTTTATAGCTTATATATATATATATATATATATATATATATATATATATATATATATATATATATATATATATATATAACTATTAGCAATTATCTCCCCTGAGATTTGATCACCACTTTTCAAATACGAGGCATTCTTCATTTTAATTTTATTAAGTTCATTTTAGATATAATTTTTTTAGAACTTCATACTTGATGTTCTACAGCAGTGGTGACTCAAATCTAACATAGCTCTTTTAGCTAATCAAGGACCTCTGAAGGCAATAATTGGATCAGAGGCGGTTGATTGGGGTTGGAGCTGAAGTCTGCAGAAGGTAGATCTACACAAGCAGGCTTGGTTCTTTTCTACAGCTTTCTTGGCCATTATAGAATCATCTTTTTGCGGAGCTCTGTTCATCATTCTGGACATGTCTAACATGAAGTCTATGAAGTTGTAGAATTTAGGTTTTCAGTTATATCATTTCATATATGTGTCTGCAAGAATAGTGGTTCTGTGATAATGTGATACTAAACTTTTAAACAGTCCACTGTTTTTCTTGGTTTATTCATCATGTCAACATAACCTAATAAAAAGCTGCCATTCTCTCTCTCTCTCTCTCTCTCTCTCTCTCTCTCTTTCCCACTCTTTCTCACTCCTTGTCTCAGGCCATTCTGTCTCTTCAGATGAATAACAGTCCTCAGCCTAATGATATTTGAAAAAAGCATCTGCGGCCCCCACTTCCCACAGAAGCTAAATAAAGTACTATGCAGATGGCATGACTCAAGATGATCCTGGGAGATCTGTGTGTGAAGAAGCTTGTTGTTGGCAGCTCCCAAAACTGTACCCCAAATGGCAGTGTCTCCGGGGACAGGATTTTGGCACAATGAGAAGACGCTGTGTCATGGGAATAGTTTTGATTTTAAGAAATGGGGAATTATAAAGCAACAAAATGAAATACTGCATGGCAATGGTAACTAATGTTAACCAGTGTTGGGGTAACTTCATACTCAGATGTTTTTAACTAAGCTATATATGTGTGATGCATTTTAAACAGAAACTTCCTCTATGTGTATTGTCCAAGCCCATCAATGCAAACAGCCATATTGAAAAATTTGCCCTGGTCAAATGTTTTGTTGATTTTCTAAGTTAAAATAAGTTCACATCCTCTACACATTTCTGCACACTTAATGCAAAAGATACTATTCATCTCATTAATTTAATATATTGGGAAAAAAGTAAAACATGAAATTACATTAGAATACATTATGACCATATGCATGAAATGCTTTGTTCGTCTAGAAACAGATTTTTGAACATCACACAGATGCTCGATCAGATTGAAATCTGGGGAATTTGGAGGCCAGGGCAACTCTTTGCCTTGTTTCTGAAGCTATTCCCAATCAGTGTGACATGGTGCATTATCCTGGTGAAAGAGGCCACTGCCATCAGGAAATATCACTTTCTCCTTTTCCCACAGTGCATCCTGGTGCCATCACTTTTCCAGATAAACTCTGCAAACCTCCTTCATTTGTTTCAAGGTACAGTTCCGATGTTTATTTTGTTGAACTTAAATAGGAAAGGACTGTTATTTTTTTGTGCCTTGTATTCTAAGTTGAATTTGATAAAAAAGACCATACTTTTAGTTGCATAATGCCTGGTCCTTTGGACTGTTGACTAATTTGATAATCCCAATAAAGACAAGATGTTGCAAAATTAGTGTTTTGTCTTGTATATGCCTATGCCTTAAACCGTAGCAACTTTGGGCTCTTTTGGGTCAGGTAGTGTCTTAATCTTTTGGTCGGTGGGATTGAAAGGCAATCTTGGTAAATTAGATACACTGTAAAAAATAGCCGTAATTTAACAGTAATAATTCCTGTGCTTTTCTCCTCAATACAAAATTTCATCTTCTCGCCCTCTTTATTGTGGTGGCACCTCTGTGGTAAATATCATCCATTTTTGTTCGCATAGGTAAACTTGTAACTAAAAGACTACCAGCTAGTATCACAAAGATAAATAATCCCATTTAGCGAATTTAATATAGACAACGAATTAACGTTAACCTACGATGGTTGTGGGTTAGCGTTAGCCGTAGTCTAAAGCTTGCCACAGATTTCTTGGACAGGCTAACGTTAGTGTTAGCGTTAGTGCTACTGTCGCTTCTTTGGTAGCTAAATATCGACATAGTTTTGACACCGATAATCTTTGCTGCAATGGAAGACTGAAAACGTGTGCCTTTTTACATTCGAAAGGGAAAAACATTCCCCAGAATGGGCAGACTAAAAGCTAGCAAGCTAGCTAACCCTAGATACAGCTCATCCAGCAGTATCAGCTAGCGTTAGCTAAGTTACCTCAGGCCAGAGTACACCAACAGGACAAATAGGAACAAAGATGTTTTCATTTGTCCTTAAATATTCAGAAAACCTGACGAGCAAACTAATTGTGGTGAATGGGGAGAGAACACTCTAGAGTGTTCTTTCCCCATTCACCACAATTAGTTTGCTTGGTTGTTTAAAGATTCTAGAGTCTAGAATCTTTAAACAACCAAGCATGGACATGGCACACAAATTGAACGTTTGTGTTTGCTCGTGTTTGTCCTGTCTGTGTATGCTGGCTTCAGGTTTTCCTCCGTCATTTTTTTAGAGCATGACCGAGAGTAATCTATTTCTCGCATTTTCTCATTCGTGTTTGCTTAAAACATGCTGCTTTGTGGAGTGTGTGAATTTAAAGCGTCATCTGTTTCTTTATATTTGAAACATTGCCGAACGCACAGGCATCTAAACAAAGTCAGATTCCCATGTGGTTTTCCAAAATAACAGAAATTGCGAGTGAGATGAGAACAATACAGGACATCCAACATGAATTTACAATTAACAGGTTAATAACAGACCTTCAAGAACATGGTGTGCCACAGCATGCTTTGCAAGAGTTTGGCAAGAAGCTTTACAATGAAAGTCCTCTACAAAGAGCATTAGCTTCTGGTGGCACATTAGCCACACACCATAGGAGACTTCAGTTTTATAAGAATAATTTCAACTTTGTTGAGCCACTGCAGATTATGTTAGGCCATAATGATAAAGGTGAGAGGAGGCATTTTCACTATGTTCCTGTTTTGGAAAGCCTGAAAGCTATTTTAAAAGACCAAAGGGCGTGTCAGCAAATTTTAAACCCTCTTCCTACTCAAAGTGGTATGTTCCGAGATATTACTGATGGATTTGTCATAAAGGGCAATGTATTTTTTTGCTCAGATCCTCATGCTTTAAAGGTAATGTTGTTCCAGGATTCCTTTGAGGTTTGTAACCCTCTGGGATCAGCTAGAAAAAAGAATAAAATGCTTGCAGTGTACTATACTTTGGGCAATTTTTACCCATTCAGTCGCTCAACGGTTGATCAGATTCAGTTAGTTTTGTTATGTGTAGAGAAGGACTGTAAATATTTTGGTGCGAGCAGAGTCTTTGAAAGATTACTTTCTGACCTGTGTGAGTTGGAGAATAATGGAATAACTATAGAGGGCAAAACATTCAGAGGGTCAGTTGCCTGTATTGTTGGTGACAACCTTGGGTCACACTTTATTGGTGGCTTCTGTGAAAATTTTAGCTGTTCTGAATATTTCTGCAGATACTGCCTGATAACTAAAGAGGAGTTTCAGTTAAATTCTCTTTTCTGTGCATCACCGAGAGACCCAGACAGGTACAATGAGTCAGTGCGTTTTTTGACTGATCACCAGGAACAGACGGCACATGAAGGGATTAAAGCTAATAGTGTGTTCCACAAGTTGAGCCATTTTCATGTATGCCAACCTGGACTACCGCCTTGCATTGCCCATGATTTGTTTGAGGGTGTAGTTAATTTCGATCTGGCACTATGCCTGCAGCATTTTGTCAGAGAACACTGGTTTAGTTTTGAATGTCTTAATGACAGGCTTAAATTCTTTCCTGGTGAAAGTGCTAACAAACCAGTTGCTGTTCTGAGTAAAGGACTTAAGCTTGGAGGACAAGCCTCTCAAAATTGGTGGTTGCTACGTTTTTTGCCAGTTTTGCTGCATGACAAAATTGTGGACCCAGATGATGCTGTGTGGCAGATGCTGCTTCTCTTGAGGAACATGGTTGAACATGTTTGTGCACCTACCCTCTCTGAACCTCAGATTGCCTATATGAAAGTCTTAATTGAGGAGTATGTGGAACTGAGAAAGATAATGTTTCCACAGCACAAATTAAGACCAAAACATCACTACCTTCTTCACTATGCTGACTTAACTGTGAAGTTTGGTCCACTTATACGCACCTGGACGTTACGTTTTGAAAACAAGCACAGCTACTTTAAAAGGTGTGTTCGATCAAACCATAATGTGAAAAATGTGACAAAGTCACTTGCAGAGCGACATCAGCTGTTTCAGGCTTTTATGTCCAGTGGTAGTCTATTCGGTCCTGAAGTCAGATTTTGCCCTGAGTTGTACGGCACTAAATTGAAAGAGGCACTTAATGATTTCAGTCTTTCATTAGACAGCTGTGTTATCACTGACAAAGTAACAGTGCGTGGCACACTGTATTCAAATGGCTTGCTTGTTGTCTATAGACATTTAATCCTAAGCTTAAAGTTATTACGTCTGTCCCAAATTGTCCCACTTAAACTTGGTACTTGTCCCACATTTTGTCTGCCTGGAGGTGGTCACCTTACCAGTGGCTAGAATCTACATTTTTAAATTAGCCATTTTAATCTGCAAAAGTGGCTATGTCTTTTTCAAGGGACATTGACTAAAATTTTAAATGATGTTTACTGTTACTGGCTGAAAATACCTTGTCACCTGAAAACATGGCTATAAGCATGATGAATATTTGCAAACACAGAATAATCTAATTCTCACTGATTTACATAGAGTTGCTCTGTAAGACTGTTACCATGACAGCTTCTGCTCTCACAGTCTTCTGATGCCAGCTACCATAGCCTTTTCAGAAACTGCCCAATATAACAACTACAGTTTCACTGGGATTCATACACTCTATCTGAAAATGTGTAGAAATGTTTAGTTTTATAAAAAATACTCTAGCATTATTCAGCTTATTCTCTATCTGCCACATCAATTGTAATGAAGTCAGTTACCACAGATATTGATTTTAATGTGTTTCCCTATACTTAGTTAAAGAAAAAAGAATGTGAAGCACCTGCCCATTGGTTTCTATTATAAATGTGCTTTAAGTCAACAGGTTGTAGATTTTTCTCACAGGCTTGTTGTGTAGGTGGTGGACTGAGTCTTTCTATCTGTTTCAGTTTTAGAGTTGTCTGATCCCTAGTTTAGAAATGTACATTTTTAAATGTATTATTATGTACCTATTTTTTTCTGATTTTATTCAGTTGTTGCACGTTTTTCTGTAAACTTTAATAAGTCATGAAGCAATTCAGGCAAGTGCTGTCAGCTACTAAACAAAATAATCACTCAAGTGTCTGTTTATTTCTTAGCCAATAAATCTTTTCACTATCAGTAAACCATGGAGTTAAAGAGCTAGAGAGCTGTGTTAGGTCAGAGACTTAATCTGGTTAGATACCTATCTAGGTGTATGCGTAATGGTATTAAAATAACGATTATTAGAACAACTGGATTTTGTCAATTCATCATAACATAGACACATAGCTCTGGACACCAGGTCATAATGCCATAGTCACATCCTTTAATGGGTCAGTGACAGGCTTATTTTGCCACTGCATCTCTGTGACCATCACTCAGCCATGCCATGCTGCTTTTCTGGGAAACCTCCTGCTAGAATTTCTCAAAGTCACCACAAGTGTTTCCTGCACAGTGTCAAAAAGGGGCAGCTTAAAGGGCCTTATTATGGTCATTTTCATCCCCCCTACTCTACTGGTCTGATGAAGGCCAGAATTTGCTTTTCGCCTTCTCAGACTAATCTAGCGTGTGTGGGCAGGCCTTATCAAGCCTTCTTCCAGAATGTCATTTTTCACCCATATAACAGCTAATTGTGGAAGGAAGTCTGTTAACAGGAGAGACAGAAGCAGAGTGCAGACTGACAAATCAGACATAGAACAGCACATGTTAGCAGAACATAACCCTATTATTATTTTTTATTATTATTATATTATTTTTAATATAATTATTATAATAACCAATATTATACTTTTTACAAGCTTACAAGTATTCAATAGTTCTGTTGTATATTGATTTATATTTTTGTGTTAAGCATTTTATTATTATTAAGTGTTATCATACAGTAAATTATAATAGTACTTGTGTTCTGAGGCTGGCTTTATTCAATGAAACTTTCACACAACTAGTTGCATGTTATGAATTTAATGCAAGGTAATTTTGCAACAGTTACAAAAAGCGATTCAACTCCATTATTTAACCAAATTATGCATTGTTATTTACACATTTCCATAATATTTGTACAGTTTTTCCAGTTGTCTTTGCTGGAAGTTGTTTTTACTATTTACTCTGAATTTTAAGTCTATTACATGTATGTTAAGCCGTTGTAAATGAAGAGCCTCAGCTCTTTCTATTATGAAAGCAGAACACGATTGTTTACAGAAACGTTAGCTTTGCAAAACTCAATTTGTCTTCATAGCTCGGGAAACTAAAAGAAAGTAAAATGACCAAACTTGCATAAAGTAAGAAAGATCTCCCAATATACCATCTTCAGTTTAGTTGTTCTGTTGATTGATCTAGTTAAATTGTTTAAAATAATGTTGTATGATATTTTAAATTAAATTGATGCAGAATAAACAGCTTTATTGGCTGTTTCATGAAACCTGTTCTTCAAAGTTAAGATGCTAGCAACTGTTTTTAACAATTAAAGTTGTATTAACATTTCACTGTGTAACATCAGTCACTAAAAGAGGAAAGAGAAAAAACATGTATGTATGCTCTTGGAAACAAACCAATTGCATTTAAAATTTATTAGAACATTTGTGAGAACAATCTGCACTGTCAACCACACAGTAAGTCACCTTAATGCATGAGACATAGCATTGCTAGTGTGAGTGATGGGGATGCAAACCAGGACAACCACCACTTTCTGATAAGAGGAGCTCAGCACTAATGTGGCTTCTGATAAATGAAACATAGACAGTTTCCTATGAACCAGTCATATCAGTCAGGGTTTCACTACTGATGTGAGAAAACCTCCTATTTCCATCACTGTTTTTAACACAAACTAAAAGCTTTTTCACCCAAAACAAACAAAAGCTTATCTCTGCAACCTCTGGGTATTGTATAACTGTGCAAGCTGAAAAGTAGACTAGAAGAGCTGTGAAACCAATCACTCCTTCACAGGTTATCTGACCGGTCACATATCTGTGAAGCATCAGCTCTTGTCAGACAAGATCTCTCAAAAATCATTGCAAGTATTGCCAAACCATGAAAAGATACCAGGATACCATTAATTGACATGGCTTATTTTGTACATCAATATCCAAATAAATGCTTTTTAAAAGTTTACCTTTTATCCCAAAGCTTTAATCCCAAAGAGCGAGCATATATTGGTCCACTGGCTTGATACCCCCCTCGCTGTTTACCACTGCTGGTCCACCCTCAGACCACCCAGATTATTATACTGCATACAAGCTCTAACTAGTTTTTAAATCTCCTTTGAATAGATTTTAATTGCACAAGGCCTTTTATTTCAGAAAATAAACATAGACAAATATTACAAACAACTGAGAGAAAAAAATATAATGGCTAGGCCTATGGTAAAGTGATTTTATAGAAGTGTAGTCGCTGACAGTGTGCTTGATTAAAATTATTTACTAATATAATTTATAGAATGTAACTAAAGAAAGGAAGGACAAAAAACTAAGTAATTTGCACTGTGAGTGGAAAATGAGTGATGATAAGTTAAATTTTGTCTATTATTCTGCCTAACCACCAGTGGGCCACCTAGAAAATGCTGAGCAAAATGCCAGTGGGTGCCATCAGCAGGTCGACAGTGCTCCACTATCCTGTTGCTATCAGGGAGTATTTGCTGTCACATTTCGTTTCATGATTTGAAAGAGGTTGACACATCCTCAGTTAACTATGACTAAAGAGATCAGTTTTAATGACACAAAAATAGCTTTCCACTTTAAAGGGGAAATAATTAAGATTAGCAGGAGCTTCCTCTGTGTAGGAACTGTCAGTCAGTCCTGCTGCTGCTAGGATGTGTGAAAAAAACAGAAGTGGCCCATATAAACTCTGACCTGTGCTGCCATCTTCTGCTTAAAACTGTTATTGCACTGCTGTGTCCGGCAGTTGCCAAATCTTCTGTAGGACATTTACCCCCCTTGTTAACACTAAGCCTAACTGTTATATTTACATATGCAATGGTTTGTAAGCTCCTGGTCCAATTATATGTTTTGGTATATCCTCTACAGGGAACAAATTCATTAAAGTTTTTTTGAAGATTTTAATGCGCAATTAATTACCTTATTTGCTGAGTGTCACATGTTGGTGAAGAATAAAACATAAAATATATAAAATGTCATAACTTTGCTTAGGCCAAATTTTAGATTTTGTTTTGTTTTCCAATATGTTGAGATTAGCAAATAATAGTTTGCTGTATAGCCATTTGTCATAATTTTGGGTATAATGAGTTAGTGGAAACAATAACAGTTAGAATAACAGCTTGTAAAGGTGGTATTAATCATAATATAGCACTGATATTTCTTGTTTGTGTAAAGCCAACTCCCAACAATCATGAAAAAGAACGCTCTTGACAGTGATCTGTAATGAATTTTGAAATTATACTTTTTAATTGTACATTAAAGTGTGCAGAAATGTGTTCTCTATAGAGGATGTGTTAACTCACTTTCATTTAGAAAATCAGCAGAACATGTAGTTTGGCCTAAGGTGCCCACACTTTTGCATGGTTAATAGTTCAACAGTGTCAGTATTAAAGTTATGACTAAGATCAACATGAGAGCACTGCTCTTTACATTCTCATGAGAACTCTTACTGTAGCAGCAGTTTTCACCTGTGAAATGCAACATGGCTTTTAAGCAGAGGAACCTCATGAGTGAAGGCTGAATTCCAAATGGCTTGGCTCCAAGCTCTGAGCTCTAAACTGTTTACAATATCAAAATGTATTTGTATAACATTACCATTTTTAATTTTGCTGAGCTGCATTATTCTTTTTTCTTATTGTGCAATTCTTTGATTTATTTTTTTATTTTTCATTCATTTTGAAATTGCTATACACATTCATAACAATAATAATAATTACAACAATAGTAATAATAATTATTGTTGTTGTTGTTGTTGAAGACTGTGCTGACCAGCAACTTCATAAAGTACACCCCCTTATATCTGCACTCATTGTCCATTTTATTAGCTACATTTACCATATAGGTGCACTTTATAGTTCTACACTTACCGACTGTAGTCCATTTGTTTCTCTGTATACTTTGTTAGCACTCTTTCACCCTGATTTTCAATGGTCAGGACCTCCAAAGGACCACCACTGAGCAGGTATTATTTGGGTGGTGGATCATTCACAGCACTGCAGTGACACCCACAAGGTGGTGCCATGTTGATGTGTGTTGCGCTGGTCTGAGTGGATGAGACACAGCAGTGCTGCTGAACTTTTTATACGCCTGATTGGCACTGCTGGACTGAGAATAGTCCACCAACCAAAAATATCCAGCCAACAGCATCCTGTGGGCAGCATCCTGTGACCACTGATGAAGAAGTAAAGGATGATTAATACAAACTGTGCAGCAACAGATGAGCTATTATCTCTGACTTTACATCTATTGAACTGAGTATGGTCCACCAACCAAAGATATCCAGCTGATTTTCATCTACAAGATAGACCAAAAAGATAGGAGAATATAATAGTGCAGGCAATGAGTGATAACAGCAGCACTGCTGTGTCTGATCCACTCTTACCAGCACAACACGCACTAACACTCTAATATCACATCAGCATCACTGCAGTGCAGAGAATATTCCCCCACCCAAGTACCTGCTCTGTGGTGGTCTTATGGGGGTCGTGACTATTGAAGAACTGGGGAAATGAGGGCTCACAGAATATGGAGTGGAGAGAAACAGATGGACTACAGTCTGCTGAAGTACAAAGTGCACTGATATGGTAAATGGAGCTGTTAAAATGGACAAAGTGTGTAGATACAAAGCAGCTGTGCTGAATGAATTGGCCAGTCGATGTATATTTAACATAAGATTTACACTGTAGTGCAGTGGTGAGGTGCTTTAGAGTTATAACAGCCATAGGCAAAGAGCTTATCCAAATTAAATTAGCAACAAGTAAGAGATATGCACTCAGTCATGCTTATAATTAGAGCATCCATGTTGATCTAATTAGTATATGAGCAAGACCTCTGCTTTGAATCCCTCTGTGCTCTCTCTGTGTCTTATTTTACTGTCCTTTCTCCTCTTCCCTTTCTCCCCTCTCTTCTCCACTCTCTCTGTGTGCTCTTCCTACTCCATTCAGGACTAATCTCTTCTTAATAATTAGAAATGGGAAAGATGGGCTGAATTCATTTGCCAGCATCTGCAGATAGAAGTGCTCTCTCAATAGAACATTATTATTTTGATTTGTGTGTGTGTGTGTGTGTGTGTGTGTGTGTGTGTGTGTGTGTGTGAGTGTGTGTGTGTGTGTGTGTGTGTGTGTGTGTGTGTGTGTGTGTATTTTCTTGGCATTAAGACAGAAACACACTCGCACACATAGAGAAAGGCCGCCTGCTTCATTTTCCTTCGCTTCCGGAAAATTCCTTTCTTAATTTCAGCCGAGTGGGTAAGAGAGAGCAGCAGTATTATCCCTCTCCACTGGTCAGAGCTGGTCAGAGTTAATAATGGAAGCGGAGGACTTCTCGGAGCACAATCTGGACTTGAAAGAAGGGACATCGATTTTAATTAAACTCAGAAAGCTTTCATTTGATTTTCCAGTTAATTCATACCACTGCAAAGATGGAAAGGCGTGCATTCTGTAAATTTAATTATCATTTATAAAAGGGAGCTAGAATCAGTTAAAAAGGATTTACAGTATGTCCCAGTGGCTTATTGGGCTTTTACTGATGCAAAAATATACCCGACTCTCCTGCAGTCATTAAATAAATATATAACCCACTGGGAAGCTCATTTTCATCACTATAAAAAGCAGAAAAGGCCCTTCGGACTTCTGTCCAAGCAAAAGATGTATTTAAAAGCTGATAATATTATTAATCTTAATAAAAATATATATTTAACAAATGGAAAAAGGGTTTGAAAAATGAAAGGGCAAAATGTGCTCAGGCTCAAATTATTGTAAGAGTGGTGTTTGACTAAAATATGAAATAATTTGTAATTGAAGGTCAGCTGGAATCATAGCTCTAAAAATTGAGCTTTTTTAAGCACTGCTAATGCTGCTTCACATCACACTGGTAGCTGATAATTGGTAGTCTGCATACACCACTCCTCAACATCTAAACGATTTGTTGTTTTAACTTAAAGTGAACAGGGATGGATTTTGGTCTCATGAGGCCCATAGATACAAATGTCTTTAAAGGCCCACTCACCCCGTACACTGACAATAATGCAAAAAATTATACTGTTAATACCTTTAAAGGGTACATTCCATGGAAAATTTGCAATAAAAATAGCTAAATGTAGTAAGTAAACAGTGTTAAACTATAAACATGGATCTCTGATGGCCGACAAATATAATATATCCAACATTGTTCTTGTATTTAATATTTTTATATTAGGCTATCATATTTGTTTATTCATGCTTTAAACAGTGTTGGAAAATAACCAAAATTTTATTAATTTATTAACACAACCAAAAAATTATTAATTCTCAAATAAAGTGCAATAGCCTATTATTTCCTGCATATTTTTGGTGTTATAGGGACTTTTTATATTTTAAAAATGTATGTATTTATTCTTTACGTATAAGGGCTGTTCATTCATCTAATTTTTGCATCATTAGTGGACTGTCCCTAGTCACATCATGCCTTGTGTTCCCTTAAAGAAAGTATTCTGTTATTAATTTTTGCATGCCTATTTTCCAACCTCTCTTTATCTTTTACAACTAAATAGGCAACTATTGTTAATGTGTCTTTTTAAGTTGTATATCTACAGTATTTTGTTCTGATTGGCTGCCCTGCATTTTGCCAATTCTTCTGGTCGAGAGTCTAACCGGTATACTGACGTTTATCCCTGTAGATTTATTTTCACAAGTATTACAAGCATTTAACTTTACATATTCATATTTTACATTGCCTTACAGTTTCTTTTCTTGTAATGAAATTAAAATATATCACTTAGTTAGTAAAAAAAAAGCCTATGAGCCCCATGAGAAGTAAAATCTAATTACACCAGAGAGAGCAGTCAAACTTAATGTTGTTAACTAGTGAAGGAGCTAGCTAGATTGTCTGGTAATGGAATAGCTTTATAAAATCAAGGTTAACAGTATTTAAGAAATGTATTTTTGCACATACAAGAGGGTGCAGGCAGGATGGAGTGGGTGGAGACGGATGTCAGGGCTGATGTGTGACAGAAGTATAGCAGCAAGAGTGAAAGGGAAGGTTTACAAGACAGTAGTGCGTCCTGCTATGATGTATGGTTTGGAGACTGTGGCTCTGTCTAAAAGACAGGAGGCTGAGCTGGAGGTGGCGGAGATGAAGATGCTGAGATTTTCATTGGGAGTAACAAGGCTGGACAAGATTAGAAATGAGCAGATCAGAGGGACAGTGAATGTGGAGCAGTTTGGAGATAAAGCCAGAGAGGCCAGGTTGAGGTGGTTTGGACATGTGTTGAGGAGGAATAGTGGATATATTGGGCAAGGAATGTTGGAGATGGAGCTGCCGGGTAGAAGTAGAAGTGGTAGACCTCAGAGAAGGTTTATGGATGTAGTGAAGGTGGACATGGAGATTGTTGGTGTGAAAGTAGAGGAGGCAGTGGATAGGGCAAGATGGAGGCAGATGATCCGCTGTGGCGACCCCTAAAGGGAGCAGCCAAAAGAAGAAGAAAATTTTTGCACATACTATAGAGGTCAAATAAAATAACATGGGACCCGACACCCCCTCCCAGGCTCAACTTTGTTTCTATTATGAGGGGTATCTATTCTTATGAGGGATCAAGAACCACCTCAGCCCCCCTCAATTTAAACCCTGCTTATAACGTCAGCATAAATGGGAAGGTCTAAACTGCTATAGACTGAATGGATGGATATATGTAAATGGTCTGACTTTTGAGATATGAAAAAAAGAATTAATTCTTCATGGGTTGTTTGTGCTGCACACTCGTTCAGCATACGTGAACTATCATATTTAGATTTTTTTTTACATACTACATCAAACACTATTTTAAAAGTGAGGAAAATTCACTTTTCCCTGATATGAGTGTTTTAGCTTTTAAAAATACTTTTTATTTCACAGTGTGTTGTTTTTAGTTTAAATTTAAGGAAAAAAACAAGGCATTTTGCTTTGCTTGACTCAGCACAGCCGTGCCGGTCTGGTATAGTGGAGTAAAGACGCCCACAGATTACAGAAGAAGCCCAGCTGGCCCGAGGGAAAGGCACTGCCCGTTGCGCCCCAGAGCCAGCCGAACAGTCGGACAGCTCAGCTCCCTTCTGCTGGCTGTTGGGATGAGGCTTTGGCACAGAGTGGGTGGAAAGCTGCGCCTGGCCGACTTGCTGGAGTTTGGGATTTGTCTGCTAACTCCTTGGCAGGTGCTGGGTGTTATTAACATGCAAGACTGCTCTGCCTTTGCTGCTTTTTGTTGTTGTTTGTTTGTTTGCTTGTTTGTTTGCTTGCTTGCTTGCTTTTTCCTACTGAATCTGTATACAGGACCATTGGACCAATGGTTCATCCACAAGCCAGTTATATTAGCTGTGTCAGTATGTTCAAAGCCATTATATTCTCCTACACAGCCTACTCTCAATAATGACACGCATGGTTTGAAGTCATTGATCAACAACGATAGTGTTGACATTTGACATTAAATGCCGCAATAAAAAACTGTCGCTGATTGTTAACCACTTTGAAATTGTATTCAGCCTTCATGTGGCTTCTCGCTGCAGTCGTCATGTCACTCGTCGTTAGCGAAAGCTGCTCACGCTAATGAAATCCAAGGAGGAAAAAAGAAAATCTAATGAAAAAAAGAGATAAATGAACCTGGTGTCGCTCATAAAGAATAATGTTTGATGTACTGCACATTAAATTGTGAGAATAAATGGCTGGGTTGATTGAGTAATTTGAAAATTCCTCAGTTGCCAAGATGAGCTGCTTCACATTCTTCTGCTGTCTTACCTGCCTCTTATCGTTTGAAGGGTCACTTTGGATGACTTTACAAGTCACAGTTTCTATGCTTGGAATGCACCCATTTCTAGTCATCCTTTCATTCCTTTACACTGATATTGCAGGTTACAGCATACAGTTTTGAAATATCAGAATCATTGTAGGTTGCTTTTATTCATCAGTTATCATCTATGGTAGCTCCGTATACACCAAAGTGATTAGATCTGTTAAAAGACTTTGCAGGGCTGACTGTAGGACACGGTCATTGAGATGGCATTAAAAGCTAAGCAAGAACTAGGTGGGTTTGGCCTTTTCTAATAGAGTTCCTTTTTTGTCCCTTTCTGTTGACTTTTGCGTTCTACACTTTTTCTCAAGTTCTGTGTAATTCGATTGGTTAGATGTAAACAAAGTCATTCAGAATAGTTTGAAGTTTGACACTTACAGAATCTGATTTCTTTACAGTGGTGGTCAAACCAGGGGTTTTCATGTTTACAACACAAATATTGCCATTTTATTTATTATGTAAAGGTACCAGTGAGTGTCACCTGAGCTTTTATTTGTAATGTTGATAGTGATAAAAAAAGTTTTCTTTTTATTTTGAATTAATTAAAAAATATGCTTTTGGTTTTTCAGGCCAAACCCTTACCTCAAATCTATCAAAAATAATTCCTGAGGCATCAAATAATTTTGTATAAACCCTTAAATCCCAGGATCATTGTATACCAAGGCTTATTATTCAGTAACTATAGGAACTTCAGTGCAACTAGCTGAGCCATTCTTAGGTTATAGAAGTGTGTGGTGAGTGTAGCTTTTAGAAGCAGTAAACTGTTCAGATGTCTGCTTCCTATCACGACCACTATGAATAAAACTGACCTTGCAAGTTTCTCTAGATCAGAGAACTACTCTGAATGGCACTGCTTAGATACTAACCACTCAATTATGCAGAAGGTTTGAAAAATTGGTGGAATTGCCCTGCTTAGTCACATAATCATTTCATGACACATAATAATTTCAAGAATTTCCTATAACTGGTCTTAATCTGTTCCTGGAATATGTTTACATTTACTGTACTGTTTGCTATTCATATTCATCATTATTAGTCACATCATCTGTTGTTGGAAAACGATGATGATCGATGGATGATGGAAAATGATTTTGATACTGTATACTTCTTCCTATTAATGTACTATTTAGGTGATGGTATTACCATTTCAGTGAAATATGTGACTTTTTACATTACTGCATTTGTATAAACTGCAATATGATTCAAGGCTTGTCAAAATTTTCCTGTCTTTTCCTGTCCATTTTATATCCACAAAGCAAGACTGCTTAATCACATTTTTTTCCATTAAATCCGATAATACTGGATAATAGTAATCCATAACTAGCTAAATGCTAAATGATAATAATAATCCATAACTTTATAGGCCTTAATTAATATGTTAACATATCACTACTCTAACACAATATGCACAACACTCAGTATATAAATATTTAAAATCAAATTGGAAAACTGAGAAGGAAAATAAATACATTACGTTTTTCACCCACTCCAGTCATGTAGTCCACCAGGTTTGTGTGGAAACACTTAACCCCTTAAAATCAGGCTTATTACAAGACTTATTATTCAGTAAGTACAAGGACTTCAATGTAAACTGGCTAAGCTATTCTTAGTTTATATAAATGTGTAATAAAACTATGCACCTACCAGCAGGCCTGGCCATTTAACAGGTTAAATAAGTTACTGAATATTTCCCTCCAAACAAGTACTGTTTAGGTGTGGTATTACAATTTCAGTAAACTATGACTACTGCTTTTCAGACTGCATCAAACAGCAACTGCATTCTGATACAGTTTGACTATTTGTCCATGGCCTACTGTAACAGTTATACCCATACTGATTGTTTCAGTCTGCATTTCCAAGTTGGATTCATCATCACTTAAAGAACATAACCATGTTCACAAAGTTACAAAAAGTACTGTTCTGGGATAACTGGGATTACAAAGGCATTACTTATTATTTTCTGGAAAAATCTCGATACTCATTATTTTATTTCTATGTTACACTCTAAAACCCAAACAAATCTGTACCAACTGGAAATTACAAGAGAAAATCTAATAGTCACTTCAGTACTTCATTTAAGCAATACAACACAAGAAGGAGTGTGTTATCACAAATAGCATGACAGCTGTGAATCTGTCACAGGCAGCAGTCAAAAACAGGTGACATAGTTCATTGCAGCCATGATGTTATCCATGATATAAGATGAGTGTTTATTGAAGTACATTTATATATTGTTATATATATGTTATATATATATTGTTATATATTATATATATATATATATATATATATATATATATATATATATTATATATAACAGTAAATTTAAAAAATAAATCCTGAATATTATATCAAATGTGCTTTAATACTAGTAAAAAGTAGTATCCTTTTATGTTACAGATACCATGGTAAAGTTGGTTATATACTAGACATTCACTGGATATTTGACTTTCCATGATTTCTCATAAAACAAATGTCAAAAATGATCAGGTGAATTAAATCTTTAAGAATAAAATATAAATCTTACAGAGCTGTTTCTGAACAAAAATCAAGTCTGGCCTTCTAAGGAGACTTTGGGGTTTTCTCTTCTTCAGCTCAGGGACCTTTATCCATGAGTTTCATATCAGTATGCTCCTACAGATTGTTCTATAAGTTTACATTGCTTCTAGGGCTTGTAATGTACTGCTCACATTCACAAGCAGAATCATGCAGTCAGCTGTTGTGCACACAAATTATGTACATAGACATAACACATCATCTATCTTTTGTTTAGTGCTCAAAAGTGGTTTGTTTTATATAATGATTCAATTTGTCAAAATATTGTTAAAATTATGCTTCACTATGTTCAAAGACACATCACTCAACACTTTGTTCAACTAAACAATATGTCACTTAACCCATTATTTACCTTCAAAACAAAGGTTGGTACATGAATCCAAATGCATACATGTTTAACCAGGGGTCTGCAACATACCATCCAACTTACCTGATTCTCCATTTCATTAACATTCTGAAATACAGAGAATATTAAGTTAAACTAATCTACCAAAAACTGTCTTGGTAATATAACATCTCTGAGAAGGTTTACAGATAAACTGAAAAAACACAAGTGAAAAATCTACCAAATAATGGAAAGATGCAAGAGCTGTTCAAAATCTGCCATGTTCTGATCATCCAAAAGAGAACATCCAACAACCCTGGCAAAACTATAAGGGTTCACACCATGAACACTGTGAATACTAATCTAAATAAAATACTAACCTATGTAAAAGAAAGAGGGACTAAAGTTTGTCCCACTGATGTTTTATTACTATTCTATTATTATTACTATTCTATTATTTTTTTCAGTTTGTAAATCTGTTATTGCTGTTGCTGGATCTGATGGATGCAAATGAGTAAATGATAAATGTATCTTAGAGAGTAATAAGTACACACACACACACACTTTCTAAGCCGCGTCTCCCCCAGGGTCGCAGGGGGTTACTGGAGCCTATCCCAGTGGTCATCGGGTAGAAGGCAGGAAACACCCTGGACAGGTTAATAGTCCTGTCAGACATACACAATCACACACACACACACACCCAGGGCCAATGTTGCATGTACAATTGACGTAACTGCATGCCTTTGGACTGTGGGGGGAAACCAGAGTACCCAGAGGAAACCCCCACAGACAAGGGGAGAACATGCAAACTCCACACAGATAGGACCCTGGTCACCCAGCCGGGGAACTGAACCCAGGCCCTTCTTGCTGTGAGGTGACAGTGCTACCCACTGCACCACCCGAGTAATAAGTAAACAAGATACAAAGTAAATGTTCAGAATCTTATTTAAATTATATTCAAAGAGTGTGCCATGACTCCTCTTGAGCACTGTATGTTTGAAATGCATTTCATTTCACAGACATATGAGTAATGCACTATTTAATTACATGAAAAATTAATCACTTCACTTTGTACCGCTTTACCCCCAACATTGATCCACCCCATCTAATAAAACCAAAGAATAGCCTGTCTCCTAAGGGTTAACTCTCTTGATGTAGATTCTGACTAAAGAAACAGTTCTTGTACTGGAGTGTAGTTTTTCACTGCTCTTCTCTCCACCAGTGCAGTCGCAATGCACAGAGCCGCCTTCGCTGTTGCTCTCTTAATTTTTCCCCTCCCCTGCTGTGATTGATCTCACTCTCTGCATCTCGTTGTGGCTTTGCATGTGTGACGGATCAATCTGGTCATGGTTGTCAGTTCGTGGCTTAGAGAAATCATGAAACTTTTCACTGGAGATGAAGGGGGATTGAATATTCAGTCGCATCTCCCCTTCCTCTTATTGCCAGGGAATACCCGTGTAAAAACGGGGACGGCTTGACAAGAACACGCGTTCTAGTCTTTGAGCAGCCTCCTCCCATGTACTGCCAGTCAAGCCGAGAGAATTTAGCAGGGGAAGGGGCCTGATCAGACCTGTTTTACAAGTCTTATGGTGCTGCTGAAGGATCCGCACCAAAGCACCCCACCATATTTCCCCCGGAGGCTTCCTGAACAGCAGCCTGATACTTCTCCCAGCAGCACCAGCCCACAAACAAGCTCCAGAAAGCTATAAACCACAAGCCCAATGTTACTGTTTCTCAATGCCAGCAATCTTGCATTGCGTTCCTTCTGTAGTTTTTCCTTTCTTGTCTTTTTTTTACTGTTGAAAGTTACCGCAGTCAAGTTGCCAAGTAGTTTCTCTTTGTCTCTGTGTACTAGTGCAGCTTGGTGGTTGTAAAAACTGGAACTCTTAATACTGGAAATCTTAATACTTAGTTAAATAACAGGTAAAAACAATATATAAAAGTGAACTGCCAGTTGTACTCTTATGTAAATGAAAGCATCAACTGAAGCAGGCCTGGGATTGCTGACCCTTGCCTTACATTGTCACGCACAGCCAAATATGTATTCTTTGCCTGCAGAACACAGATCTACCTCAAAAAACTCTCATTTAGAAAACATTGTCTAAGAGTGTCAGGTCACTAGCGGTCAGCTTTAAAAGTTGCTCAGCATCGTTAGCAGAATCGTTCCGAGTTGTTGTTCCATGGCGTGGGTCAGTAGCTGTAGGCCAAGCCAAGCGAGCAGAACGACTGCCGTGAGGAACTGTTGACATTACCCACAGCCGGACGCTGCCTACAGACGTCCCACAGATTCCACCACGTACTTTCTTCCACAGCGACTGAGCAGGTGGGAGATGCATTATTCATAAGGATATTCCATCATTTTTGCACCAAAAAAGTATCTACCTTGTGTCACTATCTCAGGACAAGATTCTGCTGGATTTTCTGCAAATCCATTTTTCAGTTAATCAATCCTGATCTCATTGACCTCAATTGTTCTCAAGAAAAATATATTTTATTTTATTTTATTTTAAATCATGCCATATTTTACAATGTGGTTAACGGGTTAATAATCTCATTATTTCATTATAGCTCATTTTCATAGAATCATGGCTACATGAATGATGACCCACTCTTCATTGCACACTCTCTCTCTGTGCTGCTGTGCCACATTATATAAAGTAGGCTATCAGATGGTTAGAAGTGTTAAACATTAGTCAGCTATAATAATTTCTCATGTTATTTAATTACTTTTTACAGCTGAATACATGCATGTGTTTAATGATGTAGACTAGATTTCATCAAGGCAAATCCAGGGACAAGTTTGGGCTAATGCTAAGTACGTTAGCCTGTCACCCAGCCAAAGATTTGTTTTCACTCATGATGTTAATTGAAACTTTGCTGTCTGGCTAGCTTTCTTATTGTAACACCTTTGTTATGAATCTTTATCTACAATGTACAATATGCAAATTGTCCAGATACAATAAGCTAACAAACTGGTTGATGTCTTATGCAGATAAATAATATACAATATTTTTGTTTAAAATTATTTCTGATTCAAATTATTGTGACATTGATTTTTAGTTAAAATCTTTAACTGCATATACATTACTACATGTACTACATGATTGAATAAATGCAGATAGGTTTTGTTATTTTTAACAAACAGACAAACAGGATAAACCGACCATCTTCTCGCTGCCTTGAGAATCACCTAGGTATAACTAGCTATGACTATATTGAGACTGTTTCACTGCCCTGAATTTTTGTTTGTTTAAATAACTTAATTAATATAAAAATATCAGATCCAGTGTCTAACTGCAGCATCTCTGAAATCAGGTTTGGTTTGTTAATACAAGATCACTCAACTTTAAGGCTCTCATTGCAAACGATACAATAATTTATCATAAAATTGATGTATTATGTATTACAGAAACATGGATTAAAACTGATGAATATTTCTCATTAAATGAAGCCACCCCTGTAGGTTATAATTACAGTGGGGCAAAAAAGTATTTAGTCAGCCACTGATTGTGCAAGTTCTCCTACTTAGAAAGATGAGAGAGGTCTGTAATTCTCATCATAGGTACACTTCAACTATGAGAGAAAAATGAGAAAAAAATCCAGGAAATCACATTGTAGGATTTGTAAAGAATTTATTTGTAAGTTGTGGTGGAAAATAAGTATTTGGTCACTCACAAACAAGCAAGATTTCAGGCTCTCACAGACCTGTAACTTCTTAAGAAGCTCTTCTGTCCTCCACTCCTTACCTGTATTAATGGCACCTGTTTGACCTCGTTGTCTGTATAAAAGACACCTGTCCACAGCCTCAAACAGTCAGACTCCAAACTCAACCATGGCCAAGACCAAAGAGCAAAGAGCGAAGGACACCAGGAAGAAAATTGTAGACCTGCACCAGTGAGAGTAAATCTACAATAGGCAAGCAGGTTGTTGTGAATAAATCAACTGTGGGAGCAATTGTAAGAAAATGGAAGACATACAAGACCAATGATAATCTCCCTCGATCTGGGGCCCCATGCAAGATCTCATCCCATGGGGTCAAAATGATCATGAGAACGGTGAACAAAATCCCAGAACTACACGGAGGGACCTGATGAATGACCTGCAGAGAGCTGGGACCAAAGTAACAAAGGCTACCATCAGTAACACACTACGCCGAGAGGGTCTCAAATCCTGCAGTGCCAGGCGTGTCCCCCTGCTTAAGCCAGTACATGTCCAGGCCCATCTGATGTTTGCCAGAGAGCATATGGATGATCCAGAAGAGGATTGGGAGAATATCATGTGGTCAGATGAAACCAAAATAGAACTTTTTGGTAAGAACTAAACTCGCTGTGTTTGGAGGAAGAAGAATGCTGAGTTGCATCTCAAGAACACCATACCTACTGTGAAGCATGGGGGTGGAAACATCAAGCTTTGGGGCTGTTTTTCTGCAAAGGGGACAGGACGACTGATCCTTGTTAAGGGAAGAATGAACTGGCCATGTATCGTGAGATTTTAAGCCAAAACCTCCTTCCATCAGTGAGAGCACTGAAGATGGAACGTGGCTGAGTCTTCCAGCATGACAATGATCCCAAGCACTCGGGCAACGAAGGAGTGGCTCCGTAACAAGCATTTCAAGGTCCTGGAGTGGCCTAGCCTGTCTCCAGACCTCAACCCCATAGATAATTTGTGGAGGGAGTTGAAAGTCTGTGTTGCCCAGCAACAGCCCCAAAACATCACTGTTCTAGAGGAGATCTGCATGGAGGAATGGGCCAAAATATGAGCTACAGTTTGTGTAAACCTGGTGAAGACTTACAGGAAATGTTTGACATCTGTCATTGCCAACAAAGGTTATGTTACAAAATATTGAGTTGAACTTTTGTTATTGACCAAATACTTATTTTCCACCATAATTTACAAATAAATTATTTACAAATCCTACAAGTCTCTCATAGTTGAAGTGTACCTATCATCAAAATTACAGACCTCTCTCATCTTTCTAAGTAGGAGAACTTGCACAATCAGTGGCTGACTACTTTTTTGCCCCACTGTATGTACACAGCCCTATCTGGCAAAGGAGGTAGTATATGTGTAATTTATAAAAATTCGATATAAATCAGAAACACAGTCTCACTTTCAATTCTTTTGAAACCAATTCAACCACAAAATAATAGCATACTTAATCTAATTAGTATTTATAGGCCACCAGGACCTTATTCAGAATTCTTAAAAGAATTCAGTGACTTTGTTGCAGACCTAGCAGTGAGCACCAAGAAAGTAATAATTGCAGGAGATTTTAATATTCACTTTGAGAACACAGCAGATCCATTAAAAAGGCATTCTCATCTATCTTAGACTCTATAGGCCTCAGTCAAAATGTAATAGGGCCTACAAATTACTGTAATCACACTTTAGATTTAGTTTTGACTCTAGGTGTTGGCATAAATAATTGAACTGTTCTTCCACGAACTTCAGTAGTTTCAGATCATTACCTAATTTCATATGAACTAGGTCTTAGTGAAAATGTGTATACATCACCCCTTTATTACATGAAGCATTCAATAACGCCAGATGCAGCTCAACATTTTGTTCAAATCATTCCAGACTTATCAACCGTAGCTTTTCCTTCATCAGACCCAACAGAGCTAGACAGATTAACAGACTGTCTAGAAAATATGTTCCAATCAACCTTAGATAACAATTGCACCTATAAAAATTAAAATGATGCAACAGAAAAAGCTCGCTCCATGGTACAACAATGAAATACACACCTTAAGACAGACAGTACAGAAATTAGAGCGCAAATGGCGACTAACCAAGCTGGAAGTATTTCACTTTGCTTGGAAGGACAACCTTAGCAGGTACAGAAATGCACTTGTCCTCACTTATCGAAATCAACAAAAACAATCCTAGAGTTTTATTTAGTGCAGTCACAAAACATATCAAAAACCACGCAGGATCAGAACCTCAAATACCCGCCAATTATAGCAGCAATGATTTCATGGACTTTTTTAAATAACAAAATCGAGAATATTAGACAAAAAGTTCAATTGATACCAATAACCTACCCATCATCTGGTTTGGCTGAAACAACACAAAATGTGGTTATATAAGAGAGACTGGAAACATTTTGTCCACTTCAGCAGTCAGAACTAGAAAAAATAATATCTTCTGGACTTGACATGATTCCAACAAACTTATTTAAACAAGTACAACCAGCTGTAATTAAACCCATTCTAACAATAATAACTCTTCTCTTAGCCTAGGTCATGTACCCAAATCATTCAAACTAGCAGTGATTAAACCTTTGATAAAGAAGCCAAATCTTGACCCCAGCGAATTGACAAACTAAGGACCTATTTCCAACTGTGACGCGGAGCGAGGCAGCGAACGCATGTGTGGAGGTAAGCGACTTTTATTGAGGGCAAATCCAAAATCAGGGTCATAACTGTCCAAGGTCATAGCACCAACACGAATAGATTGGGGGGCAGACATGACAAATAACAGACTCAAACAGCAAACACAGACCAATACACCCAACAAAGAACGATACATCAAACAAAGACCAGCAAACACAAGGGGCAAACACAGGGCTTAAATAACACAGGATAACGAGGCACATGTGAACACAATCAGGGGCGGAGACAAGAAAGGAGGGGCAAGACTACAGATACCAAAACAAAACACACATGGAAGACCAAAACAAAAAAGCACATGGACAGGACTGGGAGGGGCCAATCGTGACACCAACTTATTATTTATTTCTAAGATTTTAGAAAAAGCTGTAGCCCAGCAACTCTGTTCCTATTTACATAAGAACAACATATATAAAAAAATTCCAATCTGGTTTTAGGCCCCACCTCAACACAGATATGGCTCTAGTGAAGATAACAAATGATCTAATTCTTGCCTCTGATCAAGGCCACATATCTCTACTGTTACTACTCGATCTAAGTGCAGCTTTTGACACTATAAATCACTCTATTCTCTTAGATAGATTACAAAACATGGTTGGAATTAGAGCAATAGCGTTACCCTGGCTCACTTCCTACCTCACTGACCGGTTTCAGTTCAAACAATTAAATAATGATCATTTAATTATACAAAAGTGAAATATGAAGTTCCACAAGGTTCTGTTTTAGGTCCTCTGTTATTCACATTATACATGTTACCATTAGGCTTAGTAATAAATAGACATGGAATTAGTTTCCTCTGCTATGCTGATGATACACAGCTGTACATCTCAGCCAAAGCATATGATACATACACATTAAATAAAATAGAAGATTGTGTAAAAGATATATTAAACTGGATGCTGCAGAATTTCCTTCTTTTGAACCCATGTAAAACAGAAGTTCTTCTTGGTCCAAAGGCTGCTCAGAATAAATGTTCAGATTTAATGTTAAATCTTGCTGACTTCTCTGTAATACCTGGTTCAGTAGCAAAAAATCTTGGTGTGACAATTGATTCAGATCTAACATTTAATCAACACATAGGTAATATCACAAGGACAATGTTTCTTCACCTCCAAAACATTTCAAAGTTAGGAAATGCATTATCCCTACATGACGCTGAAAAATTGGTACATGTCTTTATAACCTCAAGGCTAGATTACTGTAATCCATTGTTGTTTGTTGACGGTGGAATGGGGGTATCCCAGTGTCTCAGGGTACTCTTGTATCTGTTACCTTCTGGTTCTGTCCTTTTAGTTTATGCTGTTATAGTTAGATCTGCCAAAGTCACCAGCCAGAACTAATTTTATGCACATTAGGTATAGTGAAACAACTACTAGTACAACTATTTTTTTTTTAAATAAGGCATTTTTGTAAGTTTGTATTATATTAATGTTTATTTGCATTGATTTAAATTATATTTTGTACAAGTAAAAATAGGTAAAAACACACCTACTGCTTACGTAAATGGTTTTAAATAATATGCTTTAGATACTAAGACTTTTGCACACTATTGCATATAGTAGACATGATTTAAGTTTTCATGCCAGAAGCTAAACAATGTGCATGCTCACAAGATAACAAAAGTGGCCTTACGTGCATTCAGTAGACAAACTTGAGATCATTAGCGACTTGTTGCCTACTAATGTGAACGTGTGGATAGTCATGATTTTAGCCAGTCGTTCACAGTGTATGTACACCATACTATTAGTGTTGTAAAAACCAATAGGTTTATAGTTAAATGTCTTGCAAGCCAGACATCTGCTTATCACCAGAGAGTCTGGTGCATTTTGTTGCTTAATGTGGCAAAGAATTACCTACTTTGTGAGGAAAGGTCCATCTGACAGAAAAAATATCTAACCATAGATTATTTTAACAATATATCTACTCACTAGCTTCCAAATCCTTCAAAGAATGCTGCTGAATCAATTTTAAACCAATACATGTTTCCAAAAAATGTATGTAATGAATATTAGACAGTCCGTACCTCTGTACGCAGAGCATCTGAGGCAGAGACCAGGATGAGATAAATATGTAGCTGTATACAGATCAAGCAAAACAAATTAATCTTAAGAAATGGCTTTTAATTAGTATCTGAAAGCTGCATGGGTAAATCAAGTTAAAGTATATAATTAGAGCCCTTACAATTTCACCCTCCTAAAGTAATATCTATGTTACCTAAACAGAAATGTAGATAATTCAGCAGCGGCTGCAATGAAATGCAATAAAATCTGGCCATATTTTGTGTCATTAACACACCTTACAAAAGAATAGCACTATTGCCTCAGGTTCAGTGTTTTACTTATATATATATATATGTGTGTGTGTGTGTGTGTGTGTGTGTGTGTGTGTGTGTGTGTGTGTGTGTGAATATATAAATATAAATATATGTAAGTAAATATATGTAAATATATAAGTATATATGCATTGTATGTATCAACATTAGAAGCTCTAGGTAACACTTCAGGACTAAAATGAGAAAAGTCAAGCAGTAAAATGAAAATCTCGTTGGATTATGCGGTTCCGGTGTGAATTTACATTTAAGCACAGATAATTGAGGTAATGGAGAGCGAGGGGAGGAGGGTGGAAGGGTTTTGTCGGTGGGTTTTACCAGGGAGCTGGTGGTAATAAGCGGGCGCTCGGGCTGCAGCCTGTGGACCATGTCCTTTCTGTCTTGTTATCCCAGCTCTAAATCTCCAGCATCTTGGCAGTCCGGGGCATGTGTATTCCCAAACATACTCCCTAACTACCTCCCCCACTAGTAACCAGCATCATGACACAGTCTCTCACTCCAGCTCTTCTGCACACACACATTCATACACACACATACACGCACCCTGCTGGCTATATTTAGAAGGACTAATTGGGTGTGCTGGAAATCACCGTCGGACACGAGTGACACCTCTGAAGTTGAAATGAATCTCGAGTGCATTGTTTTCTTTTCCTTTTATTTTTTTCTCTCCCTCACTTTCCCTCTCGTTCCTGATACAATAGCACCAACAAGGGCTCCCACGATCGTGGCCCACGCTCAAAGTGACAGCTCATTTAATGGAAAAAAGTAGAGAGTGACGAGGAGATGAAGCAATGCTGCTACAAATGACTTGCTTGTCCCATTATTACGAGGGCCCTGGGTAACTTCAGTCTCATAAGGGGCCCGGCAGAGGCCTCTTGCTCGCAGTGTTACACTTGTCACAGCTGAGGTAAACAAGACTGGTGTGTCTCATGTGTGCAGAGTGATGTGTGTGGTCGCAGGTCAATGCGTCGAAATGAGAAAAAATGATTGCGTGTTGGATTATGGTGTGGCACTCATTTGTGCGCTGGTTTTGCTGGTATTTCTTTCATGGTGTACAGCCTGTCAAAGCAAAGGTGCTGTGATTGGCTTTTGGTTTGAGGTCAGTTTGGCTTTTTAAAGTCGGGATGTGTTGTTCAAATATTACTCTGGAACTATCATATATTATTCATGAAGTACTATGATTTATTCAGTAATTACTATAAATTATTTAGGAAATGCTACAAATCCTGTAGTTAAATAATGTTCTTGTTCTTGTTATTACAACATGGTTTGGAAATGTAAACATAAAGTGCAAAAACCTGGTAACACAGCAGGAAAAAAAAATAGCAAACAGCAAATGCAGTTGTCTGACCTGTATAACAAAGCTGTGTACAGGACAACTTTAGCTACAATGAGTGATATGTCTTTATGATGCTTAAATGTGAACTTAATATATGATTTTTTTGTATGATTTGTTGTATGTGTATGACTTCTACATTATCTACATTATCATATGTTTTGTGAAACCCCCAAAAAAAGACTATATATATATATATATATATATATATATATATATATATATATATATATATAAAGTTTTTACACTTCCCTGCAGTATAATACATCCATATATTAAGTATTACATGTTCTGTATAAAGATACAGAAGTAGTAATTGAATGGAAAAATACATACATCATCAAATGTAAAGACATCATTTTCTTTCATCTTCTGCAGTGTAATGTCTATTATTTCCTGTGAGAGTTTTCAGTCATGTTAATAAGTGATGTATGAAGGCTGAGGCTTCCCACTGTGGCACTGGGCTTTATTTGCTTGCTTTCTCTCATAAAGATGCCCTCTGTCAATTATGCATTGCAGACAGATGTTTTTACATGAACATTCTGGCTGGGCTCTAGCAATCAGGTTGTTTTCGTGACATTATTTAGGAAAAGTGTTGCAAGAAACAGCCTAATGAGAGCTAACAAGTGACAGCTTGCTGTTCTACAGGTTTGCTTCAACAATATATATTTTTAATATTGCAATATAAAGTCATGTATCTGTCTTTGTGGATCCATAGCCAATTTACGCAGTCCAGTTCCTAGACTCTATTAAAATTGCTTGTTATGTCTTATTGTGGCTTATGTTGATTCCTGGTTCAATAATCATTACGTAATGTATTATAAATCAAACTTGATGGTACTCCAACAACAAAAAACCTGTTTAATATGAGAATGGAGCACAATGTAATTTTACACTTACATAAAGCTCATTAGTTGGCTGGTAAAGCCACTGACTGATCCATGTAAACCAGGCCCTTAACAAGTCGATCAACAGCAATGATCTACAAAGATTTGAACTAAAAACACCTCTTACATTAGCTTTAACATAAATTAAAGACTGTGACTTAAGGTTTCTGTTTCTGAGATAAACAATACTGTGTATAAATCTAAGGCACCTGAACTGATTTAAGATCTGATTTAATTTAATGAAAGATTGAGGGGGTTAAAGTCTGTGTTCAGTAAATCTACAATACCAGGTTTTGAAATGGTTAAATAAACACATAGACAGACAATAAAAACGGATATGTTTGCATAATTATTTGTCTTTATTCTTATATTAATGCATTTCTGTGCATATAAACACTTACTGCCAAGATAAACAGCTTTTTAAATAGTTTAAAACCTTTTCACAGTACTGGACCTATTTGATACTATGACACACTGTCAAAATTGTGTTCTAAGTGACATGCCCTAAAATGTTGCTAATAGTGAGTTACATACTAAGGAGAACAGTAATGTTTTTAAAGATTGAATTGTTTGCAGTTTAATAAAATCTAATGAATGGAAATTTAAAGGCAGCTAGATTGCTTTGTTTTTAAGGTAGTTTAGGTAAGTTTAAAGACATAGATTTTTTTTACAACTTATGTACACACACACACACACACTCACACACACACACACACACACACACACACACGCACACACACACACACACACTCAGAAAATCCATACCAGTTGCAGATGTCAGCCTTGTGTAGTTTAGTAGAGGAGAGAGAAAACCCTGATTTTCTGATTTTTAACTCCTCCAGGGGAATATCAATAACTTACCAACTTCAGAAAGCACACACCTACACTGCATGTTCAATTCAGCAGGATAATTCTGCATTCTGCAAGCTGACAACTTCAATATCAAGACATAACAGCCGATTAAACAGATGTTTCTGTTGTGAAACTGGAAGTGGGTAAAGGACGCTGATTAGGGATGTAAAACAAATTCAAACAGTTGCTCAGTACTTACATTAACATGCAGAACTTTTCCTTCAGCTTACATCATAGTGTGGTCTGAAAAACAAACAAAAAAACACAAGCATGCTAATTTCACTTTTATGCACATTGGTCTACTCCCTAGGTCTGTGTTTGTGTGTGTGTGTGTGTGCGTGTGTGTGTGTGTGCACTCACATATATATATATATATATATATATATATATATGTATGTATGTGTGTGTGTGTGTGTGTGCGTGTGTGTGTGAGTGCATGTGTGTGCGTGTGTGTTTGTGTGCATGTCTAAGCTTGTGCAACAAACTCACATAGCGTATATTGTCCACAGTATGTTAATCCTCCAGCCCCAAGGGCTTTCCACTGTATCTGAATGGAGACGTGTGTACAGTGCTCTTTCTAAGGTTACACACCTCATACCAAGTCCCATACAGTCTATTCACCGCAGTGGCATCACCTCTTCCTGGTCCACTGGGACTCACATACTTTCTCTCTTTATTTGCTGTAATACCTGTGACCTTTTCCTACAATAAAGAGCACGTCAGGATCACTTTGGAATAACAACACACTGATTAGTATGGGGGATTATTTCACCAAGCTCCAGCAGGGGACGCCAGAGGACATTTGAAAGGTCAGTAAAGTGCAGTTTTCTGCCGGACTCAAAGACGTGAGCAGTTTTTTATATTCTTTGTCATAATTGGCGACCACTGTAAGGCAATTTAACATGAATGTCAAACTGTATTTGCAAATGTGCTGCCTGATCAGTAATACTGCTTTATAATTTAAACTGACACAAACGTTAAAAATCGACAGCTGCTTGCCAGCCTGCGGCCTACGCTACTCACAGTGTATTTTTGAGTAACTGAGGGACCTTGGATGTATATGGGTCGATGGTGTGCTAGCGGACCCAGCTGGGATGGCTGCTTTGTAAGTTTATGTTTCTCATCATGTATCCTGTCACTGAGGCCTTTTTTCAGCAGATGTCAGATGCCAAAGTCAGACGAGCGTGTCCATCACAGCAGACGAAGATAGATAAGTGACACAGTGCGGACCTTTCCAGCAACACCGGCACACCAGAAACAGCTTGTATTGTCAGTCACTGAGTCATAAGAGTTGTGAATTTAGTCTATTTCTGATAGTGTCGGCTGTAATTTAAAAAGAATAAATAACTTAGCTTCTATTCAGTGCGATCAAAGAGATGCTAGCCTCAGCCTTGTTTATCGTATGCTGCATCTTTATATTTGACAACCGTACATCATCCTCATTGCCAGTTCCAATGCTTGCAGACAACTTAATTTTCTCACCTTGAGGAGAAAATTAAAACCTAAAGCGCTTCCTGCCAAATTCAGCCACACTCAGACACCCACGGCTTTTATGGAAATCCAGGAGCACATGCCTGTTTACACATTAAGAGGATGGCGTTTCTGACATCCAGCCTCATCCTTGCAAATCTTATCTGATATTTGTTTCTCCTGTTTCATTATTCATTCTCCAAATACAATTTTACATTATATTTTATTCATAGGTTTGCTTTGTCCTTAAAAAAACAACACCTTAAAGTTCATCGGGAGAAGTTATTAAAGAAAATTCCCAAGGGCAAAGTTGGGTCTTTATGGAAAACATGTTCCATACCCTTTTTTTCCCTCTTATATGTAGTATTGATCAGATTATCAGTGAAATGGCTTTGGCCTTTTAAAACACCATCTCATCCATCATGCACTCCCTTTATCACCATCTGTCCTTCGAGACGCTCCTCTCTCTTTTACTTCTCTTTTACACCTTCTTTCTCTTCCACATTTTTTCATCTTTTCCTAAAGATTTTTTTTTTCATTTTTGTGCCTCCTCTTTTTTCCTGACTCTTTATCTTTTGAATTTTAGACACTCTGGAGTGCAATAGGATATTTCTAGTACTGACAATACTGCGACAGGAGTTTCTCACTACGCTTTGTGACATTGCAGTTTATTAGAGTTAGTATACAAGTGCAACTATCAAATGGCACTCGCTTCTTTTTGAGACTTCACTGCTTTGACTTGCTTTGACTTTGCTTTGACTTAAATAACAAACTTACAAATTCTTGATAACTTGCTATGCAAAACAAAGAGGCTGCTAGGAGCAAAGGACAGCCAAATGCTAAAGGAATGCTAAAGGAAAAATGTCAGAGGCGAAAAACATTTAATTGTGCTTTGCTATTTACTTCCTGACTGAAATTTCACAGATTTTCCTAGGTTTTTGCATAATTTAGTTGTTGGGGTATGAACAAAGTCTTTCAGAGTGTTCTGTTGTGAAACAGGATTTTTTACAGTGGTGGCAATACGAACCAAGTGTTGCAATATCTACAATGCAATATAAGTACTATATAGTCGTTGTACTTGTTCTTCAAAATAACCAGGGAACCTGCACATTTCTTCTGAGTGTTTATATAAAATGCTGCTGTTAGTAAAACAGTGGGAAATCCAAATTGCCTTTTAACATCTAATATTAAGGTATTTCTAAAAACAAACAAACAAAAAACATTTTAGGTCTAAACCTTCTTAAATCTATCAAAAAACTATGTTTCATTCATTAGGAGAGAACTTTCTGTGATGTAGATTTTAGAAGCCTTAAAGGGGAACTCCAACATTTCCGCGTTGTTCAATCACTGAGGTATAAACAAAGTCAGTCATAGTATTTTGTTGTGAAATTAGAATTTGTAGAGAAAATTACTGACTATAATTTCTTTACAGTGGTGGTAGGAATCAAGTGTCACAATGCCTGTACCACAAATGTAATCATTTAATTACTATCCAAAACAGCCAGTGAACCTACATATGTCTACTGAATTATGATGTAGATAAAGGAAAATTAGGGTTAAATTTTAAAAAATAAATTTTTCATATTGCCCTGTTTCTGCATCTCCACCATGAATGTATTAAAAATATGTGAAAGGACAAAACCTTATGGTAAATCTATCATAAATCTATTTCTCCAATATTATGCCATATACTTTTTTACTAACCCAATTCCAGTGAAGTTGGGACGTTGTGTAAAACATAAATAAAACAGAATATGATGATTTGCAAATCCTTTTCAACCTGTATTCAATTGAATACACTACAAAGACATTTAATGTTCAAACGTATAAACTTTATTGTTTTTTGCAAATATTCACTCATTTTGAATTTGATGACTGCAACATGTTCCAAAGAAGTTGGGACAGGGGCAACAAAAGATTGGGAAAGTTGAGGAATGCTCAAAAAACACCTGTTTGGAACATTCCACAGGTGAACAGGTTCATTGGAAACAGGTGAGTGTCATGATTGGGTATAAAGGGAGCATCCCTGAAAGGCTCAGTTGCTCACAAGCTAGGATGGGGCAAGGTTCACCACTTTGTGAACAACTGCGTCCAATAGTCCAACAGTTTAAGAACAATGTTTCTCAACATGCGATTACAAGGAATTTAGGGATTCGATCATCTACAGTCCATAATCAAAAGATTCAGAGAATCTGGAGAAATCTCTGCAAGTAAGCGGCAAGGCAGAAAACCAACATTGACTGCCCGTGACCTTCGATCCCTCAGGCGGCACTGCATTAAAAACTGACATCATTCTGTAACGGATATTATCACATGGGCTCAGGAACATTTCAGAAAACCATTGTCAGTGAACACAGTTCGTCGCTCAATCTACAAGTGCAAGTTAAAACTCTGCCATCCAAAGCAAAAGCCATATATCTACAACACCCAGAAACGCCGCCGGCTTCTCTGGGCCCGAGCTCATCTGAGATGGACTGACGCAAGGTGGAAAAGTGTCCTGTGGTCTGACGAGTCCACATTTCAAATTGTTTTTGTAAATCGTGGATGTCGTGTCCTCCGGGCCAAAGAGGAAAAGGACTGTCCAGATTGTTATCAGCGCAAAGTTCAAAAACCAGCATCTCTGATGGTGTGGGGGTGTGTTAGTGCCCATGGCATGGCTAACTTGCACATCTGTGAAGGCACCATTAATGCTGAAAGCTACATACAGGTTTTGGAGCAACATATGCTGCCATCCAAGCAACGTCTTTTTCAGGGACATCCCTGCTTATTTCAGCAAGACAATGCCAAGCCACATTCTGCACGTGTTACAACAGTGTGGCTTCGTAGTAAAAGAGTACGGGTACTAGACTGGCCTGCCTGCAGTCCAGACCTGTCTCCCATTGAAAATGTGTGGCACATTATGAAGCGCACAATATGACAACGGAGACCCCGGACAGTTGAGCAACTAAAGTTGTACATCAAGCAAGAATGGGAAAGAATTCCACCTACAAAGCTTCAACAATTAGTGTCCTCAGTTCCCAAACGCTTATTGAGTGTTGTTAAAAGGAAAGGTGATGTAACACAGTGGTAAACCTGTCCCTGTCCCAACTTCTTTGGAACGTGTTGCAGGCATCAAATTCAAAATGAGTGAATATTTGCAAAAAACAAAGTTTGAACATTAAACATTGTCTTTGTAGTGTATTCAATTGAATTCACCTGAATAAATGTTGAAAAGGATTTGCAAATCATCGTATTCTGTTTTTATTTATGTTTTACACAACGTCCCAACTTCATTGGTATTGGGGTTATACTATTTCATGTTTCAACTTTAGGTGATGGAGCCTTTAGAGGCATTAAGCTCTTTACAGATCCCGTTCCTATTACCACCAATAGAGAGTTTCACATCAAACCACTCAATGATTATTGTTAAATCTTAGCCATGTAATTGTGCAGAACTTTTGAAAAGACATCTGGCTCCTATCTCCAGCACCGTGAACAATTCTGAGCCTAGAATAGAATATTTCACATCCCACTATGAATGACAGGCTAAATTATACAGACACTTTCAAAAATTGAGGAAAGTACTTTTTATATTATGTTGGAAGATTTGTACTCAATTATTACTGAACCTGAGTACTCAAATAACATTCTTTTTACTCATTATATTTATATTGAGACAGTAAAAGTACTTAGCACATTGCTTGTGCGAGGACCATTACTGCATATTAACCATCACATACAGAATTTGTTAAAAGGGTTAAGATTCACTAGTCTGGGTCCTGATTTTTTATGTTATAACCCTTTAATGTCCTAGGCTTATTACATACTGAGGATTATTATTCAGTAGCTACAGGGACCAATCTGACTGAGCTATTTTAGGTTACAGAAGTTATGTAATAAAACTTAAACAATAGTGAATGGTTAAACCATTCACTATATGGTAAATTTTTGCCTTCATACTTCTACACTAATAGTTATGTTTAAGCACCGTTTTCAGAACTTTTTGCACATCCGCATAGACTTCCATTCAAGCCCATCTATGGCTTTTTCCCTTCCGACTGGCTTTAGAAAAGTTTTGTGTTCTTTAGAATGCTGCAGGTCTATAGAACTGTGATAGAAAGCACACTGACCTTTTCTATTACAGAGTAAAGGAAAGAGTTGCAAAGAATTTCATGATTTTCTGACGAGTTTCTCTTCTTAATAATACTTATTGTCAGACTATTCAGCTGCTGAAAGTATCCTTAATCCATTCACCAGTAACTGATGAAACTGAATGACACTAATGTGGCAATTGAGAAAAGAACAGCCCTTTTAATGTTCTTTTTCATGCATTGCTTTTTTTGCTTTTATGCTTACAAAAATTACTAAAAGATATAGAGAAAATGGGACTTCTAAGAACCTGGCAAAACATGACAGACCACCAAAAAGTCAACATCAGATAAACAATACTTGAAGCTTTCACGTCTGAGAAAAAAACAAACAGAAAATCAAACTCCACTCTTGTTTCAGATCTGAAAACTCCATGGGTATTTCTGTCCATTGGTCCTGTAAGACAACTCCATTCTAAGGGTCTGAAAGGTAGATGTTAAGAAAATGTTACTGAGGAAAGGAAATTTACAAATCAAGCTGGTGTTATCAGAACTGTAGTCTGACCACCCCAGAAAAATGTAGCCAACATCTGAACTTTGAAAGTGTGAAAAAATATCCCTGCAGATTTCTTTGTTGTAATAAAGAGAAAGGTTGAACACATAAAAACATAAAATGCTGAAACATCATGTTATATTGTTATATTTAGTGATCTTATGTTTTATTTCATTGATATGTATGTATTCTGCTGACTTTTGCACAGTACTGTACATTACTTTTCAGAAATATGCAAAAAAAACAGCACTTCAAACAAACTGGATATCTCAGTGTTGGAGGACCTAAATAGGATGTGAGTGGATTCATTGAAAAGGTTAAAGACTTAAAAATTCATATAGCATTCACATGTTGTGGAGTATACCACTATGATGAAAATCAGTGTTAAATTGTGGTTTAAGTTTAAAAATTTGTTAATCTTGCTGCTTTATTAATATTATTTTACTAAATGTAACACCATGTATGACAGTATTCCAGTACCTGCACGCATTGCTACTAATTGTACTTCACTGTATTCAGGATTAGCATATAATGGAATACAAGTATTGGAAATATGTATTTGAAATTAGGTATCTTTATTCAGTCCAAGTTACATTTCATAAAGGTGGTATACAGAATATTGTTACTTTTACATTTTTGTAAATCTTCAAAAGAAACAACATCAATAATTGCTGAATAACTTTTTTGAAATCAGCACACAGCGTGCAGCAAACATGCTCATCAGATAAACTCTAGAGGACCTAAATTAACAGTCTCTTTACAAACACTGATGTTCCTGTTAAACCCTGAGTAGACTGATAAACCAATGTGATAATTGATATAATACACAAATTTTACATTGCATCAAACAAAGAATCAAATATTTATTTGTTAATAAGTTTACTTTTTTGGATAAAAATTTGACTATACTTTTATTTATATTCCTCCGTACTCTTTCCCTGTGTGACACAGATTATTAATCTAAACTAATTTAATGAAGTCAGCATTTTAAGGCAACCAAATTAATCCATTTTTAAATTTGAAACATTAAAAAATGTACAGTGTTCAGAATATACTAAACAAATTATTAATGGACAATTGTTGCAGCCCAAGCTAAAGGGGGGGGGGGGGTGACATTTGACATGCCTCAATAACTGTTATCCTGTGGCAGTCTCCATGGTGACTATAAAAGGCTTGGAAAAACAAGGGATGACAGATATAACTAGCAGAAAAACAGGATTTCTGGGCCCTCTGCTGTTTGCCTTAGCTAGTCGGTCAGTAAATGACACACTCTGCCCTGCAACTCCGTACAGCCCAAGAACACTTTGACAGTAAAAACACCTGTGCCTGTGTGCTCTTTGTCGATTACAGCTCAGTGCTCAAGGTCATGATAATACCTGGGAAAGTTGTCATACAGCTCAGAAATAGAAGTCTACAACTGCAGCTGCAACTTCAACTGGCTTCAGGATTGTTTTTTTGTTTTTTTGTTTTTTGAGTTTTTTTTACCCTACAGGAAACAAAGTTCAACAACTGGACTGCCTCTGAACATTCTTAATCCAAATTCAAAACTTTTCCTAAATTGTGCTGTTTTTTGTACATGTTTTACAAGAATATGAGATTATGAGACATAAGTAATAAAGTGATATTATTCTGTTTAAGTGAGTAACCACTTTTTCAAGAATTGTCTGTTATCTGTAATGTGTTACATTGTCAGCATTTTAAGCCATTAATAACATAACATCATTAAGTCATTGTGATTACAAAAATGTATAAAATACAAAAATCTATAATGTGCAACAGTCTCATCATGATCAAATTTAGTGGCGATGCCAGCATTTTAAAACATGAAGCAGCGGTAACTGCAGTGAGGAACTGTAAAGGTGGAATTATAACAGTTTATCAGTTTAAAGAGCAATTAGCTAGAGTACTTCTCATTTTTAAATGGCACTGGAAGCCTAGTAACAGATAGCCAGCCCATAGTACGTCATAGGTTCAAATTCAGAGACTGACTGCTTATGCCCTTGGGCAAGGCACTCAAACCCCACTTGCCCCAGGTGGCACTGCACTGATTGCAATGCTGTAACTGGGCATAGCTAGGCAGCAAAATGAACATCTTCTCTGATAAGCTTCTTTTATACTTCTCCGATAGTATGGCTAAATTTTAGTTCAACATTGAGTAGAAGGTCAACAGAGGAGGAACTGCTTAATTGTAATTCTTTGGGAATGCGTATATCAAATAATTTGATAGAAATTGAGAGCACCAACATGAGGTTTAAGGAAGTGGAACATGTAATTATTGAGATAGCAGATAGCCCATGGTAATGTGGCAGTCACCACACTGAATATTTAAGTATACAACAGAAGAGCGTGAGCATGTTTGATTATTCAAAGCAATCCATACAAATTACTAATTACTTCTGTGTAATGGAATTAATTTAGTTATTCCTTCCTGGAAAATCTCATTACTCATTATTCACTCCATTTCTCAATGAAACCCGTATGTCTGGTCCAACTGTACAAGGGAAAACCCAATAGTAATTTTCAGTCTTTTTTTTTTTTAATATCAACAATTAATTTAGGAAGAAATAACCAGTCACAGTAAACATCATTTAAAAGACCTGTCACTATCTCTGCCTTTGAACAAGACACAGATAGATCTTTGATGAAAAGCCGATGCTATTTGGAAACCCATAAATTAGTCAGTTGAGTTGCAGCCTCAAAATAAAATGTTTATTTTAAAAAAGCCAAAGTTTACAGAGGTGTTTCTAAATCTAGCCTGTTTAAAGTGAGTTTCGTATTAGTTGTTCACTAACTTTACAGTGCTTCACATCCTGTGCTTCTTGTATTCACCTGTCACATGTTGCATACCCATGCACAAATTATGTAGAAGACCAAGTATAGATATTCTAAAGGAAAACTATGATTTAAATATATCATCTGTAATTGAAATGATTTCCTTGGAGAAAAGGTTCTCAAATCAGTCCTCAGGGGGCCCCAGATGGTCCAGATTTTTGCTCCAATCTATCCTTTGTGACAGAGCAAACATCTGGACTGTCTGACATTCACTGTGGACCAGTTTGAGAACCAATGACTTAAAAATACATGAGTAACAAAGTGACACAAGTGACACTTATTAAGTCAGTAACTGTAATGTGATTACAAGAAATTCAACTGTCATGCATTACATTACATCGTTACAAGAAAAAAAAAAACTAATACATTATCCCCAACACTGAACATGAGTCCAGCCACAACATCAAAATTGGTTAATTAATTGATTTACTTACTGACAATACACACACATTTTCTAAGTCGTTTCTCCTTCTGGGTCACGGGGGGAGGTGCTGGAGCCTATCCCAGCCATCACCAGGCAGAATGCAGGATACACCTAGTACATCAAAGGGCAGAAAGACAGACATACACATACACTCACACCTAGGGGCAATTTAGCATGTCCAACTGGCCTGACTGCATGCCTTTGGACCCACGCAGACACAGGAAGAACATGCAATCACACAGAAAGGACCATGGTCACCCAGCCAGGCCCTTCTTGCTGTGAGGTGACAGTGCTACCCACCCTACTTCTGACAATAATAACATGTAAATGATTACACGTAAACTTTGAAGAAGCATTTTCCATCACAAATAATTTACTTGAATCCCCTCAGTTCAGACAGGACATCCAGAAATTTTTACACATACAGTGGTGAAATAAACACTTGTGATGAAGGTGCTCTTCTTAGAAAGCATGGCTATGGGCAAAGTATAGAAAAGGCTTCCCAGCATATTTCAGAATAAGTTTTAACACAAAACAAATGACACATCTATGATAGGCAAATGACAGATCTAGTCAGTTACATGATTTTAACCTTGTCCAAACAGCAAGCAAACCAAGGATGCTCCCATTGAAGGCAACAAAGGTGTCTATTCCAACTGCTAGCAACAGAAAATGATGGAATGTAATGTGCCATGAGATTTTTTGACAGATGCTCTGCTTTTATTTTCAGCACATCACATCACAGTGACGCTCTGCCTCAATAAAAAAATGATGTGGAGAAATTCATCCATGAGATGGACAACAGAGAGTTGTATGCTCATCCCTGTACATTTTTTAGGGATTATAAATAAAAGGCTTCGATCTAGAAGGAAACTGCTTTCAGGTAACAATATTATTGTTGTTATATGCTGTAGAAATTGTATTTAAATTTGTTAAACAAATGTAAAAAAAAAGTAGTAAAATTCTCATTTAAATGTGAAAAACTTTTAAGACAGTGTATCTAGGGTACTCTGCTATTTTCAACCTAATAGCAGAGAGGTCAACTTGTTTTTTAGTTTATGTTCTTACTTGCGGTGCATATTTGGCATTTGCAGTGAAGAAGACACCCTGAAGGCTTTGTGACATGATGCAATTAATGCTTTAAAGGCTCGCTTGCTGTAAGGACAAGGTGTTAAGTTGTTGACATATTGGGGAGACTTTTTAAGTTTAATCTATGGACATGTTATGCAAAAGCTTTCTAATTCCACGGATATTTATTTTCAGGCCATCCGCTAAGTCGCTCCTATCCTTGCATGGGGCACCAGCCTTCACAATTAATAGGGATTCTCTGGGCAATTCAAACAGAAACACTGGCCACAAACTGCCAACATTGTAAATAGCTAAACAAATAAACAACCACACAAAACTATCACATGCTACAGTAAGACTTAGAGCTCATTAATGTACAAAGTAAGCCTTTGGTATGGGCAAGACCTCTGGCAGAAACTGTAACGTATTATAGAAAACAGTAAACCCAGTGCAAAATTTCACAGACTGCAAACTACCCGAGATAAAACAGCTCTATGGAGACCATTGCCGCAATGAGGCCAAAGCTATCATAAACGTCATTACTCAGCCTGGTAACAAACTGCTTATTGGCTGGGTAGGCCCAAAAGCATTCATACTTTTTATTTATTTTTACCCACAAGTGCTTTGAATTGTGGTTTTCATTATTAACAAGTCATGAGCTGTCCTCGTACTGCTAGGCCTGGCTGTCACTTTCGTTGAATCTACCTAACTCTCATTAATAATGCACAAAAACAACACAATGTTACACCATTGTACATTTTTATTTACGCTGTTGTCAGTGCCTGCTTTGCATTACTATTTCTGCACAGCTGCTCTTTTGCACTGTGTTTTCTCACACAGATAATAAAATTATCTTTATGGCAGTGTTTTAGGGATGCAGCTCATGCATATTGTCAAATAGGTTTGATTGTCATAAATTCTTGTTATTAGTAATGTTTACTTGTGGGTGGAATGTGAGATTGTGCTCATACCTATACTGATTATAGGCAGATTACAAACTCAGTTATGCATCTCTTTTAGTAGGTGAGATTTGTATTGTTGAGATGTCTTAAAAATGCCATATGGTTTTGGATGTTAATTCTAATGGCCATTACAAACTGAAAGTGAAGTGAGTGAACAACATGAAAAAAAGTGGAATACTCTGAAGCACCCTCTCCATGGATCACCACCTTATCGTGGTGGAGGGGTTTGCGTGCTTGAATGATCCTAGGAGCTATGTTGTCTGGAGCAAAAGCTCCTGGTAGGGTCTCCCATGGCAAACTTGTCCTAGGTGACAGGTCAGACAAAGTGTGATCCATAATAACCCCTATGAGAAGACAAGAACAGGATTTGTGTACCCTGCCCGGATCAGGGTTACCGGGGCCCCACCCTGGAGCCAGGCCTGGGGGAGGGGCTCGCCAGCGAGCGTCTGGTGGCCGGGCATTTACTCATGGTGCCCAGCCGGGCCCAGCCCGAAGGAGTTACATGAGTCCCCCCTCCCATCGACCCACCACCAATGGGAGGGGCAGTAGTAGGGGTTCGGTGCTTTGTGGATCGGGCAGTGTCCGAAGGCGTGGGCCTTGGCGTTCTGATCCTCGGTTGCTGAAACTGGCTTTTGGAACTTGGAACGTTACCTCACTGGCGGGGAAGGAGCCTGAGTTGGTGCGCGAGGTTGAGAGATACCGGCTAGATATAGTCGGGCTCACCTCAACACACAGCTTGGGCTCTGGGTCCAATCTCCTTGAGAGGGGCTGGACTTTATTCTTTTCTGGAGTTGCCCATGGTGAGAGGCGGCGGGCAGGTGTGGGCTTTCTCATAGCCCCTCGACTCTGTGCCTGTATATTGGGGTTTTCTCCGGTGGATGAGAGGGTAGCTTCCCTACGCCTTCGGGTTGGGGAACGGGTCCTGACTGCTGTCTGTGCTTATGCACCGAACAGCAGTCCAGAGTACCCAGCCTTCTTAGAGTCCTTGGAAAGGGTGCTTGAAAGTGCTCCTCCTGGAGACTCTATTGTCCTACTGGGGGACTTTAACGCTCACGTGGGCAATGACAGTGAGACCTGGAGGGGTGTGATTGGGAGGAATGGCCTCTCTGATCTGAACCCGAGTGGTGTTCAGTTTTTGGACTTCTGTGCAAACCACAGTTTGTCCATCACGAACACCATGTTTGAACACAAGGATGTCCATAAGTGCACATGGCACCAGGACACCCTAGGCCGCAGTTCAATGATTGACTTTGTAGTCGTGTCATCGGACTTGCGGTCATGTGTTTTGGACACTTGGGTAAAGAGAGGAGCTGAGCTGTCAACTGATCACCACCTGGTGGTGAGTTGGTTCAGGTGGTGGGGGAAGATGCCGGTCAGACCAGGCAAGCCCAAACGTATAGTGAGGGATTGCTGGGAACGTCTGGCAGAAGAACCTGTCAGATTGATCTTCAACTCACACCTCCGTCAGAACTTTGACCAGATATCGGGGGAGGTGGGGGACATAGACTCAGAATGGGCCATGTTCCTTTCCTCCATTGTTGAAGCGGCTGACTGTAGCTGTGGCCGTAAGGTAGTTGGTGCCTGTCGGGGCGGTAATCCTCGAACCCGGTGGTGGACACCCCAGGTGAGAGATGCCGTCAAGCTGAAGAAGGAGTCCTACCGGGTATGGTTGGCCTGTGGGACACCAGAGGCAGCTGGCAGGTATCGACAGGCAAAGCGATCTGCGGCTTCAGTCGTCGCCAAGGCAAAAACCTGTGTATGGGAGGAGTTTGATGAGGCCTTGGAAAGTGACTTTAAGTCGGCTCCGAAAAGATTCTGGCAAACCGTCAGGCGACTCAGAAGGGGAAAGCAGTGTGCCACTAGCACTGTATATAGTGGAGATGGTGTGCTGCTGACTTCGACTGAAGACGTCATTGGGTGGTGGAAGGAATACTTTGAGGACCTTCTCAATCCCACCGATACATTCTCCAGTGGGGAGGCAGAGTCTGGGGACATGGGAATAGGCTTGTCCATTACTGAGGCCGAAGTCGCTAAGGTAGTTAAGAAGCTCCTTGGTGGCAAGGCTCCAGGGGTGGATGAGATCCGCCCTGAGTTCCTCAAGGCTCTGGATGTTGTGGGGCTGTCTTGGCTGACACGCCTTTTCAACATTGCGTGGACATCGGGGGCGGTGCCACTGGATTGGCAGACTGGGGTGGTGGTGCCTCTTTTTAAAAAAGGGGACCGGAGGGTGTGTTCCAACTACAGGGGAATCACACTCCTCAGCCTCCCTGGTAAGGTCTATGCAGGGGTACTGGAGAAGAGAGTCCGGCTTATAGTTGAACTTCGGATCCAGTAGGAGCAGTGTGGGTTCCGTCCTGGTCGTGGAACACTGGACCAACTCTTCACCCTCTCTCGGATTCTGGAGGGTTCATGGGAGTTTGCCCAACCAGTCCACATGTGCTTTGTGGATCTGGAGAAGGCATTCGACTGTGTTCCCCGGGGTATTCTGTGGGAGGTGCTTTGGGAGTACGGGGTACATGGCTCTTTGCTACGAGCCATTCAGGCCCTGTACAAACAAAGCAGGAGTTTGGTTCGCATGGCCGGCAGTAAGTCAGACCTGTTCCCAGTGAGAGTTGGACTCCGTCAGGGCTGCCCTTTGTCACCGATTCTATTCATAATTTTTATGGATAGAATTTCTAGGCGCAGTCAGGGGATGGAGGGTGTCTGGTTTGGTGACCTCAGGGTCACATCGCTGCTGTTTGCAGATGATGTGGTCCTATTGGGGACATCAGGCCGCGAACTTCAGCTTTCGCTGGATCGGTTTGCAGCCGAGTGTGAAGCGGCCGGGATGAGAATCAGTACCTCCAAATCCGAGACCATGGTTCTCAGGCGGAAAAGGGTGGAGAGCCCTCTCTGGGTCGGGGATAGGCTCTTGCCTCAAGTGGAGGAGTTCAAGTATCTCGGGGTCTTGTTCACGAGTGATGGTACAAGGGAGCGGGAGATTGACAGGCGGATTGGTGCTGGGTCAGCAGTGATGCGGGCTCTTTACCGGTCTGTTGTGGTAAAGAAAGAGCTGAGCCATAAGGCAAGGCTCTCGATTTACCGGTCGATCTACGTTCCCACCCTCACCTATGGTCATGAGCTTTGGGTAATGACCGAAAGAATAAGATCGCGAATACAAGCGGCCGAAATGAGTTTCCTCCGCAAGGTGTCTGGACTCTCCCTTAGAGATAGGGTGAGAAGTTCGGTCATCCGGGAGGGACTCGGAGTAGAGCCGCTGCTTCTTCACATCGAGAGGAGTCAGCTGAGGTGGTTCGGGCATCTGGTTAGGATGCCTCCTGGACGCCTCCCTTGGGAGGTGTCACAGGCAAGTCCACCTGGGAGGAGACCCCGGGGAAGACCCAGGACACGCTGGTGTGACTATATCGCCCAGCTGGCCTGGGAGCGCCTCGGAATCCCCTTTGGAGAGCTAGTGGAAGTGGCTGGGGAAAGGGAGGTCTGGGCCTCATTGCTTAGGATGCTGCCCCCGAACCCTGGAGAAGCAGAAGCTAATGGATGGATGGATGGATGGACTCTGAAGCACTTTTTTGCACTCAAACTACACACAGCTATGCAGTGCAATTTTGAGGGGAGTTTCTCAAACTAGCAGAATGGATTTAAGTGACAAAGATTCTTTATTCATCACAAAACAGGCAAACAGTGCCATTGGGTAAGCTGCTTTTAATTTTAGAAAAGTCAAAGGAGCAAAAAGAGTTTCCCAGCCTCATTTAATAACTGAAACTATGACTTCTTTCACATATAATTTGGAAGTCTTGGATAACTTGGACAACTCAGTTTAAGCAACTTATGGAGCTGCCACCTGGGAAATTTTACAAGAAGAGAGGGCAAATTATATGATATCGCACTTGATATCTCTTCATGGATGGCAGATCACCACCTGAAGCTAAATAATAGCATAACTGAGCTGTTATACATCCCTGCACCTATAGGTCCTCATCATAATCTTACGAATCAAGTCTTGGTGTGATTCAGGATTGCCAGTTATCGTTCTCAGGTCATATTGCAAACCTAACTCAGTCATGCTTTCTTCTGTACAACATCTGCAGGATCCAACCCTTTCTCACTCGAGAGGCCATCCAAGTGCTGAAAGACACATCTCTTTATACAGAACTTAAATGAGCACTGAATTAAGTATTGATTGTAATGTATTGTACTGTACTTATATATTGTATTGTATTATATTGTTCTTTGTTCAACTTTGTTCCTTTTTCTCTGGGTATCAACAGTGACCTTTTGTTTCTAACAGTATCTGAGCTCAGGACTGGCTTTCTCTCTAACCTATTGGTAACTAGCAAAAATACTTTCTCTAGATAGACAAAGCACTTTATGTAAGTCGTTCTGGATAAGAGCGTCTGCTAAATGTTGTAAATGTAAATGTAAATGTAGGTACTAGTTCAGTCTCTTGTCATCTCAAGGCTTGACTACTGCAACTCGCTCTTGGCTAGTCTTCCTATGCAGCCATCAAGCCTCTGCAACTCATCCAGAATGCAGCAGCATTTGTCTTTAATCTGCCTAAGTTCAGTCTCGTCACCCCACTGCTGCACTCCCTTCATAGGCTTACTAAAGCTATACGCATCAGATTTAAAACCCAGATGCTTGCCTACAAAGCCAAAAATGGGCCAGCCCCTCCCTACTTGATGGCAATGGTCAAAACTCAAACCGTACCATGAGCCCTTCGAGCTTCAAGTATAGCTTGGCTTGACCTGCTATCTGTCAAGACGCGTGGAAGACTATCATCAAGACTTTTCTCTGTACTGCACCCAGATGGTGGAACAAACTCCCACTGGCTGTCCGTAGAGCAGAGTCTCTTGCTGTATTCAAACGCAGACTGAAGACACATCTCTTTATACAGCACTTATTTGAGCACTGAGTTAAGTATTCATTGTAATGTATTGTACTGCACTTATTAAAATATATTGAATTGCACTGTGTTTAACTCCTTTTTCTCTCGGTATCAACATGGACTTCTGTTTCTATCAGCACTTTTTGTAAGTCACTCTGGATAAGAGCATCTGCTTAATGCTGTAAATGAAAGTGTAAAGATATCAACATGTATACCTGTGGCCTAATTAATTTATTGACAGTCGAGTAAATTGCACTTAATGTGTAAAGTGCCTTAAAATTCAATATGTGGCCTACTAATGATGCACGGTAATATCAGGATCATATCGGTATCAACAGATAATGGCTCAAAGAAAATTATTGGCAGTGGACTGATTTAGAGTCAAGATTTGATATTTGGTGACACAGTTACTGTACATTTTTCTTTAGTGAAAATCTCCTTCAGATTGAGAAATGTTCTCTCAGCCAGCAATAAGTTCATCTATGTAGTGCTGAGTAAAAATCTTTTTCAGACTAAGAAACTTTTTCTCAACTGGTAAGGAGTAAACCTCCATAGCACTGAGTGAAAGTGTCCTTCAGACTAAGAAGATTTCTCTAGCCAGCAAGAAGCAAGTAAAAATCTCCCTCAAACCAAGACATTTTCTCTCAGTTGGCAAGGTGCTAACCTAAATAGCAATGAGTGAAAATGTCCTTGCATGTAAACAGATATATGTAAATAGATATACTTTTATACTTAATTTTATTTCTCTTGTACTTTAACTTATGTCTAGATTTATTTCTGTTTTGTATTTTTCTGCAACGTTTATGTAAGTTTATGTGTAATTATATGTCTATCTATCCATCCATCTTTGGAGTGAAAAACTTTCTTTCAGCCAACATCTACAGCTACCTTCCATAGCAGCGAGTGAATCTCCCCTAGACTGAAAAACTTTCAGCTGGTAAGGAGCTAACCTACATAGCAAGGGCAGATAATGTCCTTTGGACTGAAAAACTTTCTCTCAGCTGACAATGAGCTAACCTCCATAGCAAATGTCCTTTGAGGAATTTTTTCTTGCCACCAGAGAAATGGATGTGTGTGTGTGTGTGTGTGTGTGTGTGTGTGTGTGTGTGTGTGTGTGTGTGTGTGTGTGTGTGTGTGTGTGTGTGCAGATGTATGTTTGCTTGTCGTTGCCCTCACCAACGAGCAAAAGGGAGTGTGTGGGAATGTTTTACCTGTTATAGTAACTTATAGGTTAAATTATTAACTTTTATGTTGCAAATATAAAGCAACCTGCTATGTATATTAATATAACATTATACATAACATTATTATTATTATTAGTAGTAGTAGTAGTAGTAGTACACTTTTAAAAAATATGGTTCTACAATACTTCTATAGAGATCCATGAACACTCAAAGAACCATCTGCATGCATAAAGAGTTATTTGCATGGCAAAATAGTTCTTCAGTTTGATGGAGAAAGTGTTGCATATGGTTCTACATAGCACCCAAAAGGGTTCTTCTATTGAGCTTGCCATCATAATAATGGAACCCTTACTGGTGCTATATATAAACATTTTCAAAAATATTCTATTTAGAACGAAATATAAACATATTCTCCATCAATCTGAAGAATTATTTCACCACGCAAAGAATGATTTATGCATGTAGATGGTTCTTTGAGTGTTCATAGTTGTATAGAGAACCACTGTCTTTCCTACAGAACCCTTAAAAAAATTATCCCCGGGGAAATTCCACCTCCACATTTAACCCATCCATGAAGTGAAGTAGCAGTTGGGGGTTAGGTGTCTTGCTCAAGGACACCTCAGTCATGGACTGTCGGCCCTGGGGATCAAACCGGCAACCTTCCGGTCACAGGGCCAGCTCCCTAACCTCCAGCCCACGACTGCCCCATATTGGCCTACACTTGTCATAGTGGTGCATCCCTATCTTACACTGCATCCCTGTCTTACACTTGAATTCCTCATTATTAAACTTATACATTAGTTTAATCATTGTTATTTAATCATTTTGAACTGAACATGAATAACTTTTAATATTAATATCAATAATAATTAATATTAGTTATTAAAGATTAATAATTCAATAACACACAATCTTGAGTTTTCTACTGCTTTTATACAACAGTTTATTGAATAAAATAAGAAATAAATAAATTGGGCTGTGAACATGGCATTTAATATGTTTTGATGTTAGCAATTCCTTCTGCCAAATTACAGTTCCTTAATGAGCAGCTTTTCTACAACCAATTGAAAAAACATTGTACAATATGTACCTAATCTATTCAGAGGATATTTAGTGTACATTCAGAATAAATTTATGTTCACTGTCAGCACAAATCTGAAACAATCCCACATATACACATAGTCACACAAAAGATGATTTCCAGTTTTCTAGGTACCAATAGGCTTACATTTCACATATGTTCATGTTCAATAAGGTTGCAATGGGGAGCCCTGGAGGCAGGCTGTCTCTTTCTGCCCTCTTAATGACATCCATCTCTTTGACTCCTCTGAAAGCTTTTCTGAAACTCATTTCGTAGAAGACAACAGGAGCCAGAGCTGCCTGCTTTGACGGAGCCCTCATTTTGTCTCTCCATAAAAAGGAGACAGGGCCTCTTGTCTGAAACAAAGAGCAGCAAATTACAGTGTGTCATCACCTATCTCAAAAATGTCTTGATTGTAGCCACAGCGCCTCGGACATCCTTGGTATTAATGTGAAGAAAAGAGGTGCACACCGTCAGCTTCCTCTGGCTGTGGCTTTACATCTACCTGAATAGGCCTTTATTGGGATAAAAGGCAATTCAGGCCAATATAAAGTGATTACATCCATGATAATGGCATGTGGCAGAATTATTCTGATTGGCAGTGTGATCTGAGCCTCATTGAGGTCACCAATTATGCTCTTCAATCAGTCAAATTAGTTTCTCTCTCCACTCAAAAAAACAGAGTAATTGAAAAGTTTTATTTGTAGATATTTTTTAACAACTTTTTTACAGAATAACTTTCGGGGGTGACCAATACTGTCAAATGTTCTGTATTATAAGGTGAAACATATGGAAGCAAGAAGTGTTTAAGTTTTAACACTGTTTTACATCTGATTTATTTTTGGAGTTTTTAAACACGTCAGTGTTTCTGCTGGACAGAGAATAGTTCACCAACAGTGTCCTGTGGGCAGCATCCTGTGAAGACTAGAGGGAGACTAACACAAACTTTGCAGCAGCAGATGAGGTACTGTCTGACTTATTTGATCTACAGGGTGCAACAACAATATGAATGAGTACAGTGTTTTAAAACTTTGTCTGATCCACTTGTACCAGTGCAACACATAATAACCACCACCATGTAAGTGTCACTTCAGTGCTGAGAATGATCCACAACCCAAATAATACCTGCTCTGTTGTTCCTGTGGGGATCCTATCCATTGAATATCAGGGTGATGGGGGCTAACAAGGTATACAGAGAAACAGATGGACTACAGTCTGTAATGGTAGAGCTACTATTATCTGCACTGTGTGAATGCATTAAAATCAGGTTCCGTTTTCATAGCTGCAGCCCTAACAAACATTCGTCAGGATGCCGGTATGACATGGGTTTTAAGAAACAGCAAATGGTCTGACTCCTGCCATGTTACATCTTTAGAGGGAAGTAGTAAGTAATGCTCGTTTATTTGAGCTAAAGCAGTGTCTGTTTTCTGTCAGGGGCTGCTAGTGTATGTAATGTATATGATATATATATATATATATATATATATATATATATATATATATATATATATATATATATATATATATATATATATATATATATATATATTCTTCCCAGATTATCCCTTGTTTAATATAAATAGATTTAATATAAATATATATGTCCCTCCTGTCTCTACATTTTGTGTATATTTAATATATTTCAGTTTTAGTATTTTCTTGTAATTTTATTTTTACTTAGTTTTTTTAAGCTGAGGCTCACCACAAGCATTTCAATGCATGAATGTCCTGTTGTGCAAATCACAAATGAACTTGAAACCTGAAACTAAATATCTAAGGCTAGTAAGTAAGAGCTAATCACCGAAAGTGGTGATCAAATTTGTACCTTAATAAGTGCTCACTATAAACGAAAAAGACAAATTGTTAATTGCAATTTTTATTATATAATAACCAGCTGAAAGTTCAGGATTGTGACAGGCCTAGATCTCAAGCCGAAGAGGCCTAGCTCAGTCTGGCTTTCTGTTTCCACAGCTTTATGCAGTCCAAGGTAATGGATTTAAAGGTGGTTCAAAAGTTCAAACTTTAAATATTTCATACAATCCTCTGGCCTAGTGTGTTTGAACACCCTGTGCAGTCAGTGTATGTGTGGGGTGGATTCTTCATGAGACTTTTACTTTGAAGATGATGTCATCGGCTTCGTATCATAGCTCGGAAAGTATACTAGCAGAAAATTAGGGGATAGCCTAATTGTGTTTCATGTATCATAATCCTTGGATGTGTGCAGTAATCCATCATCTCCAGTTAAAATTCATGTTTATTTAAACAATGGAAGGCATAAAATAGCATGGCAGTGGATCAGTGTCTCAAATATCATTATATAGCAATTTGTGTTCTCACGTTAGTACTCATACCCTAGTGATGTATTTTCTTGTAGTTCTACCCTACTTCCATTCAGCCATTAAAAGAGATGAACTAGGCTTCCTCTTCAGCATGGTGATTGGGAGAGAAGTTGTCTATAAGAGCATATAAGGGTGGCAGAATACACACATTTGGTCACAGTTTGCTTGTGATAAAGCCAGTGTGATACCTGTGCATCCTATAGATGCACATAGATAGATGATGTGTCAGGTTCGTGTTTTGCATAATGAAAAAATTGTCATAGGTCAAGTGGTATAAGCAGTGGGTCCCCCTGCAAGATTAAATGAAATCAACACCTCCTTACAGTTTTGATTGTTCCGTGTGTCCCAATCTGTATTCTGTTCTGTTTTCTTGGTTTTTCTTGATTGTGAATATGATGGCATCGTTTCTGCTGGCATGTATATTGTTATGATGACTACAAATGTTGGATTGCCCAAATAAAGAGGCATTTGCCTTGCCTCAACACCCTATTTGTTATACTATTTTTACTACCACAAGGGTAGTAAAAAAGGCAGCACCTCTTCCACCTCAGGCAGCTGAGGACCCCCGAGTCAGAACATTCTACACATGTACTGTAGACAGTGTTCTAATAGGCTCCATCACCAACTGGTATGGAAACTGCACTGCCTTTGAGCGGAACCAGCTACCAAACCTTTTGGATTTATACACTAGCCATTGCCTGGACTAAAGGACTCCACCTACCCAAGCCACTGTCTGTTCTCACAGCTGCTGAGCGGGAGGAGGTACAGAAGCATAAAGTCCAGAACCAGCCAGTTCCAAGACAGTTTCTTCCCACTGGGCCATCAGGCTACTGAATGCCCAGTAGTGCTGGTGTATCAGTCTATAGGCCTGTCACTGCACCTCTGAGTCATCTCCATGGACAATCACCACCTCATCCACATCTCATCAGACTCACTCTGATCCTCTGCACCTTCAATCTTGCAAATCTGTGCTTGCACATCTTGTACATCTTCTTTCCATATTTTGTACAATCTGGAAGATTTCTATATCAGTATTCAATCCCCTGGATACCTGCATCTCATTTATTATCTACCTCAGACTAACTGCACATACGGAATGTGTACAACAGCACATTTCATAGTTTTATTTCATAACTTATTACTGTATATAACTGTTCATTGGAATAGTGCAATACTAGTGTATATTGTGTATATGTGTATATTCAGCCATTGTGTGTGTGTGTGTGTGTGTGTGTATATATATATATATATATATATATATATATATATATATATTTCTTTCTTTTTCATCTTGAGTATTTATATATTTGGTGGCTATGCACCTAAGATTTCCACTCGCTTTCCACCTGTGTAAATGTGATGTGAAAACAAACGTGATTTGATTTGATTAAACTTCATGGACACACCATGGAATGAAGAAAAAAACAAACACTTGTGATATAATTCTATATATCTTTCTCTTTACTTTCTGCTTTGTTACTTGCTAGCCTTAGTCCAAACTTTTTGCCAGAACAAATTCCTCGCTTTAAAATAAATAGTTCATTAATGTACTTCTGTATTATTACTGTTTTAAGAAAATTTGCCACAAGAACACAGTATATCTTAGCCTCTACTCCTCTGGGAATACGTCGGAACTTTGCTGGGAGGATGAGACTGCATTCAGTCACAAGAGCATTACTGAGATCAGGTACTGGATGGTTAGTAAAGGATCACAAATTGCCAACTCATCCCAAATGTACTAGAGGGAATTCCATCACATCAGATAACACAGTTCCATTGCTCGAGAGACTGGGGGATTTGTAGCCCCACCCCCATCCCCCACCCTAGCAGACTCTTCACAAGGGGTATGATGAATTTAGGCTTATCCCTTAGGAGAATAATGTCTCTGTAGTTTCTCTTAGAAGACAACAAGATCAGCTGGAAAAAAATGAGACTTTTGCTTAAGTCTCCTGCTTCTTCAGATATTTCTCCTCAGAAAAAAAGGCCTCAGTAAGTTTGTGTCTCTATACCTGAATTTGAGTAGAGATCTCAATAAAGTCACATATTATGCTCATATTTTCCAAGACATTGATGCACATTTTTATCTGTAACTGACCTACAGACAGGAGCTCAAACCACTTCTTACCCAAGACTAAGGGCTTTCTTAGTTTAGATGCTGTGAATAATGATGTATGTGTGTGTGTGTGTGTGTGTGTGTGTGTGTGTGTGTGTGTGTGTGTGTGTGTGTGTGTGTGTGTGATTCTTCTTCATCTTTTGGCTGCTCCCTTTAGGGGTCGTTTGTGTGTAATTAAAATAAAAAAATGTCCAAAAGTATAAAATCTGGCACATTTCATATTGTATTGTAAGGGGTTTTTCATCAATATATTAAACTCTGCAAATAAATAGAACTTGTGTTGTGAAAAATAGCCATATTTAAGTGTATTCTCTGTAAAGGGCGTGTTAAATTTTTGCATACTACTGTATGTCAGCAACGGGTGCAGTTTAAAGTAGCTGACTTCACTCATGACAAGGGTTGCATGGAAATCTTGGGACAGGGATGGGGGAGTAGCAAAAATTATAACAAACACAAATGCAGACTTACTTTGCTTTACTTTAAGCTTTAGCTCAGCTTTAGCTGCTTTACTCGCATCTCAGGAGACTTTTCTGCAAGTTTCAACATTTACTAGGCTGAAGTCACTTCTCATTCTGCTGCTTTTGGCTCAAATTGCCCAGTTCCACCTTAAATTGTGCCTGAGGCACCAGATTGTACTGCTGCATCATTTAAGGTAGAATGTGAGAATTTGAAAGAGAAGCTGGAGAATGAGAAGTGACTTCAGCTTTGCAAGTTGCTGCAGATTAAATGTATCAAGCTGGAGTGCTTATAACTGCAATAAATCTGCCCATCTCCAAATTATTGATCTTCATCTTAAATCTTCCTCTTTGTCATTTTTGTTCTCTGACTTGCTGTGTGCTCGGCAGTCTGTGTGTCAGTCTTCAGCATTAAAGGTTGGTGATTGCTGGTGAAGTCCAGCATTTAAGACCATTTATGGTGAAAACAGTGTTAGAACGTTGTGTTATACCAATTTTACGGCAAAAGAGGATCATGGTATTTTGCCTAAAATCTAGTTCTGTGGAACTGCAGCAGCTCTGCAGCAGTGGAGAGATTATTCAGGCCTGATTCTCACCCCAAACAGAGCCAGGGTCACCGATGAGAATTTTGAGGCTAAAGTGTTACTGAAGTTTAACAAAGGCCTCTGAATGTCATGTCTGTATATCTTGCTGAAATGTTTAAATTGTAGCAGTTTTATTTCAACAGTTGACAATTTTGCATAAAAATGTTTGGTTTGTGATATATTTTTGTTGATTTTTGTTAGGAAAAACCTGGAATGATTGATTTTGCCTTAAGTCTAATTTTTTGTTGGATATCACATCTTTGGCTGTGTTTGATTGTTGGTTACAGTTTGATTGTTGGTTATAGTTTTTGGTGATCTTTTGTATATTTGCAATTTTTCAGTTGTATGTTTCTTTGTGGCACATGATTAAATGCAGTGTCTTGTTCACACATCAGTTGGGCTTGTTTGGTGTGTCAGGTGGAGATTCACACACATTTTGACAATCGTGCTTTGAAAGTAGTTAAAAAGCAGTGAACTACTTTTCAAAACATACCTAAAAATTAGGTGACTTGAAGCAGGATACAAATTTTGTGAAAGTACCTATAAAGTAGCTAACTACTAATTTTCAGTAGTTATCCCAACCTTGTCTTTGGACATATTATCTTATTTTGCCAGTAACACCTATTCTGATGCTGAAGTGCAGTAATGGCACAGAAGTGGGCATCTATGTGCTGCTAGTAGTAAAGGGTTCAGTTCAGCAGTTTGAGTTTCCTGTGCAGAATGAGGAGTCTCCTGAGCGTGAAGTGTGTCGCAGTGTCAGAGAAGCTGCCCTGCAGACAATTGCAGGTCAACACTCAAACGCTCTATGTGTTTGATCAGGGGAGAGCGCTGCTAACACAGCACTTAAATAGCACAGAGACTGCTGGACACTTTCCTACCGACCTCGCACAAGCCTCACACACACACACACACACACACATACACACACACTCCTTGTCACAGAGGAGTACCCAAGTCACGCACTGCAGAAATCGCATCCACATTTCTGTTTTTGGCATCATTATGATATTATTATGATGATATTCATGAGTTCTTTATCCATGATGGAACAGGATGAGAGACACGTCTCACAAATAAGGTGCCAAGTGAGAGGGCGGACTTTCCTCCTCACTCGCTTTTTTTCCATTTCTGCCAAGAAGGTTTGGCTCCTTTGCATCTTATTGTCGTCTGTTTTCCACCTCACTTCGATTCTTCTTTAATTAAGAAAAAAATACAGAGGCTGAAAGTGAATTGCAGATAATGAGAGGCAAGGTTGGCCTCCATCTCTCTCTTTCTCTCTCACTCTCTCTCTCTCTCTCTCTCTCTCTCTCTCTCTCTAGCCCTCTCTCTTTCTCCCTCTCTGCGGCCTGTAAACCGCTCTTTATTTTTCCTGTCAACAGTGGCTGCTCCTCCAGGACAGCTAGAAGCCTAATGAGGTACAGGGGAGACTTCAATAACAGAGTCTCTCTCTCTCTCTTTCTCTCTCTCTCTCTTTCTCTCTTTCTCTCAGTGACAGTGGGGACAGAGGGTATTTGGCACTAGCTGAGCTAAAGGGGGTAGGTTGGAGGTTCACGTTTCACATGGAGACTCTGATGGGAGAGAGAATGAGAGTGACTTCCAGCACTGCAGGAACAATTACACACACACACAAACACACACACACACACGCACACACACACACACACACATATATATATATATATATATATATATATATATATATAATTTTTTTTTCTTTTGATAGTATGGATATCGGCACTGGATATTGGTCAACACATTTTTTACTCTTAATGTAAGTAAGTACAATGAGATTTTTTTCCTAAGTCATTTTGGACAATGGAATGGAATTTAGTGTAAAGAATGTCGTCAGTAGATGATAGATGTACTGAGTTCTCCACTCTTTTGCATACACCTGTATATTTGCACATGGAATAAACAATGATTGGACACTGAAATGTACCCAAGTACATTCTACCTGGAAGATAAGATAAGAAGTTACAAAGCAAAAAAGTGTCTATAATGATGGACAGTCTAAAATGACTGCGAAATCTGAACAGCATCCAGAAGTTATGATGAAACCTTCAGGCAGTAAACTGACAAAAAAGACTATTAACTGAGAATGACAATGTACAATTTATCATTTAATCAGTTCTTGTTCATCTAAAAAAACATGAAAAATTGAAAACCAATATATTTAAATTTACAAACTATTAACCTTTCCTATATATTAAATCATTCTCAGGTTATCTGCATGTGTGGCTAAAACTAAAGTACATTTAATAAAACAGCAGGTGATAATAATATTTGCTTTAAAAAGCACTAGAACAAATTTCATATCTCTTTAACTGTAGTTCAGCACCAACATGTCTTATGACTCTATTGGCTTTTTATCTTAAGAGAGGGAAAATCTTAGATGTTCTCTTTCCTCAAGAATGTGTTTACGCTGAATAGTTTGCTAGGGCAAGGTTAGCATTTCATATGTCTGAATAAAGAGACTAAACGCTGCCTGAAGGATACAGTGTGTGAGCATTTTCAAAAGCATACGGCTCTCCAAGCTTTCTGGAGCCTATTATGTTGCTTGTGAAGATATCTACTGGTATAGTATTCACATTTTGTTGACTAAGTGCTAAAGTGCTTTGTCTGTTAAGGGTTTAATTCTGTCATTGTTCTTGCATTAACTAGATCTTATGTCCTCCACAAACAATGCAAAAAATCACACATGAATTTGGTCTTTGTGTGAAATTCAAGTGTGCGGGTAAGTTGTGTTTCAATGGCATAGTGTTGTTTGCCACAACTGAAAGAAAGCAAGGAGAAAGAGCCTCTTTACTCCTTTGTTTAAGGCAGTTGGGTATATGCAGGCCATCTGTAATGGAAATCGAGGGCCATGGCTTTCTCTAGCTTTCATTGTAGGTGTCACCCAGGCAGTGTGTTTATAGTATCTATGATGCAAAACTGACACACACTTGAAACATGAAACGAACCAACAAATGTATTTGAAATCTCAAAGTCAGCATGAATGGGAAATCCTAACACATTCTCTTTCAGCACCGAGTGTATTCTCTCAATGACAGGTAGGAAGGTGGAAGATGAAGGTGAGAAGATGATATTATTGGTTAGTATTATTATTTTTCTCTGCCCTTTGGTGAAAAGTGACAATCAAAAACCAGATAACATTTTAGAAAGGGGCAAATGTCACAACACTTGATGAAAAATAACAGAAAAATAAGATTATTTTCTTTTAAATAATTTTAAATATTCTTGAATCATACTTAATGTTACCATATTGAAAGCTTAAAATAGTTGATTTTAATTTTAAAAATCATGCTAATTTATTGTCTCAAAAATTATCTTACTTACAGATTGTCTTATACATTTCTTTTTACAGTGACCAATCTAAACTTTGGAACAGACAAAAAAAATCTAAGTCCTCGTAAATTAATAAGACATGGGCTACCTATTTCTGAGAACTTAAATGCCTTTGTTTATCTTGCCATTCTGTATAGAAACTGCTTGGGGCTGTAATTCCCCAATTAAAATCATTCCTGCTTATCGGCTGAACTAGTAAATCTGAACAGAAAATACCATCATGGTGAGAATAACAAAAATAAATGAACCCAAGGTTAACATTTTAGCATGAGACACAAAAATAACATTATGTGAAGATCATATGAAAAGAACCTAGTAAGATTATGTGAAGAAGTTAATTAACAGAAACCAACAAAACTGCTAAGAATTCTCTGAAGCTTTTAGGGCAAAAATCTGTAGAACTTTTCCAAATGAATAGATTTACCTGTGTAACTGAGGATTATAAAAGAACTAGTAAGTGTTACTAGATATGCATTAGTAAGATGACGAAACAAAACTTAAAACATGAATGAAAAATACCGCAACTTCCAGAGGGGTGTGGAAAAGTAAGTTCTTCATTTTAAAGTCCCAGACTTCCATTTTAGTCCTTCCATTCACTCCTATGTCTTAAGGACAACTCAGGCAGTTTGCATTGTTTACCATATAATTACTGCAAAGAACAATTTAATAAGTAAATGTTGTGTTTGCAGTACATTTTTATGGAAAAATCATGTTTATTTCAGTGCACAAAATAAACATTTGTTTACTTGCTGAGTTGCTGAGATGTGCTTTTAACATAATTCATGTTTTCCTTTTTCAATACAAACAGTAATCATGCATTAAATGTGCAGAATTGCGTTTTCTGTACATTTTCACTTCAAAATATAACTTGTCCCGAGGTGTCCAAACTTTTGGATGTGACTGTATGTTTGTTCTAAAGACTTTTTACTTTTTACTATAAAACATATTCCATTTTAGCATAGACATAGGTATGCTTGGTGTGTGTCAAGGTGACACAACAGTGGCGGTGGTGTTAGTGAGTATACAAACAAAAAGTTGAGGTGCACTAACAACATGAGAAGCATGTTCTGGCTTACAGAAGACACATAGTGTTAGTGTTAGTGTTTTGGATGCAGCTGTCTGGGTTTCACTGAGGCTCTAATATTAACTTAGCTGTATCGCTGATCTGCAATCTAACTGTAAAAATGTCCCAGTGAAATTACACTAATGTAGTGACAGCAAATTAGCAAGCTACTGTATGTTTACAGTATCTTAAGGCTAATGTGCAAACAGACAAAGCTAACATCTGTGATGTCTGTCTTTTCCTCCCAAAGAACTCATTTTTGAAGACATTAAATTAAACTCAGACGATCCAGCTAATCAAGGTCTTCAAGACCATCTGGATAATGGAGGTAGGTGTGATGGATTAGGGATGGATGTAAACTGTGCTTGAGGACTGATCTCCAGGAACACAGTTGGGTTCTACTGCCATAGATGTTTGTTCATTAAGTTTATACAGGCATATTGCTTTATGACTATGGCTTTGGGGAGGCATTGCGCTGTCAGTCAATTCGAGGTTTGAATAGTTCTCAGATGGAAACATTCAGAAGCCTGTAGAGAAATAAAACTTGTCGCATAGAGAAAAGGATTGCTGATTTAAAGAAAATTTTAACTTGAGTGGAAGAGAACTCAAAAGCAAACACCAGCGCAAAGCACACACAAAAAACATACAAAAAAGTAATACTTGCTGGGACAGTGCAAGACATTTTATGATATTCATAACACCTGTCAAGTATAATCTTGAATAATCACTTTAAAGTAGTTATAATTACAAGCATATCATTTTATAAAGCAATGACTTCATAAAGCTAAGTTTCATTATGTATTATAACTTTATTGCACTAATGCATTCATGAGAACATTGTAGACACTGATGGTGTAATGCACTATGACTACATATACTTTATAGAGCTTTGTACCATATCAGTACTTTGAGGTGATGGTTATTAAACATTTTTTAAACATTTTTAGTACATAACACCTTATAAGTGTTTTACAAGCTTTAAGTGAATAATATCATCCAAATGTTCACCTTAGTAAATTATACACAGCTAATTGTAAAAAATTAAGCAAGCAATTTGTCACATTTTGTTTTTAACATTTTGACAGAAAAGCTCAGGGCACGAGATGTGATTACTGATGTGAACCACTGCTTTAAATTCTTATAAAACTAAATGCAAAATGTGCAGCGTGTGAAAGTCACATGCACACAGCTCATGCCATTGAGGGGTCTGTGTTACATAGTGAGCATCAGATGTGTATATATTTCTCTGCTCCATATGGCTAAGCTAGCAAAACCACCTTAAACCTATTGCTAATGTTGACAATATTTCTAAACAAGGCAGTAGTTTTTGCAATTTATTGTTGTTGTATACTGGCTGACATAAAGCAGTTGACTGTACTGCTTGCAATTGCTAACAATCTACCACCTGTAGCCTGCTATCCTCCGAATACAATTTCTAATTAGCTAAAAATGAGCAAACTCTAGAAAATTCATAAAAAATACAAAATATATGCTTTACAAAAAGAAACCTCTATGTCACATAGAGCAGGTTCATATTAGCAAAGTTGATATCAACAGTAAAATCCAGCGACAGCTAGAGTTAATGATTAACTTTTAGCCTTCCACAGATCATGCATTATGTCTCTATATCTTGGGTCGTATTATAGAAAATCTTTTTGTCTTAAAATCTGACAGATCAAGATAATATTGTACACAAATTCACATTAGAGAAGCAAATTTTATCTAAATTTAGGAATCTTATCTTATAGCTTTTTATCTTATCTCAGGTTAGGGAAATCTTATCCTGCTTGATCAAAGTTGACAATCAACTGTCATGTCTGTTATCTGGCAACTGACCATATCTGCTTAGCTGAAACGTAAACACCTAATCAAAATAATCACGTTAGTTAGCCAGACAGCTAGTTATTTTTATTTGATGTTAAAAAAGGTCAAACAAAACTAAACCAAGAATATTGTAACAGTGCTTTGTGCTGTTTATCAGAGCATCGCCACTTTCCAATTTCAATGTCCATTTCCCAAATGCTTTAGCCGTCCGCACTAATTTTGCCTAAAAAGACACACGTTCAGCTCTGTCTCCTCATTATTCACCATCACTGTAGTATGTTATCTGCTGATCAGCATTAACAAACAAAGGTAATAAGAGGGGACAGTGGAGATCTCAGATGGAGATGTCTGCAGTGTTTGGGATTTTTGCCATTAGAAAAAATAAACTTACAAGTCTAAGCATTGTTGTCAATGTAGATAAATGTAGCATCATTATGGTAGTTACAGTGTACAATCCTGTTTTTCAATGCATAAAATGATAAAAACAGACAGTTAAAACATTGGGGTTGTATTAAAGTTCTGACAGAATATAGGAAATTTTGTCCACTTGAGATGCTTCTGTAATACTGCTTTTTTTATCTGGAGTTAGGATACAATTATGAACTTAACAGTTGTTCTGTAATAGCTTCTGTTTTAAATTCAGTCCTAAGTGAAGTTTGTGACTAAAGAGACAAGATTTCAAACTTAAGAAGTTTCTGTAATATGTTGGACATATACATTTACCAAGTGTAGCAAGACTTTTCCACAAACACACATTCTCCTTTCAGATGTTAAGAATTACAGTTCCTCTAAAAATAAACACCTTATACGCCCACTCCATACAGTATCTTCTCCCAGGTCTTTCAAAGCTGTTAATCATACCCAACAAATGTTTACCTGATTGTATGTATCTTCATTCTGTTGTGATACAGAAAAAATATCATGACCTTATTAAAGTGTTTTATAGATGAACAGATATTTCATTATGAAATCTGAAATTGTGAAATTTTATGAAGTGTTATGCTTGTAGCTATAACTACTTATAAACAATTATATTGTACAATTATACAATTATACAAGCTTATATCCATCCATCCATCCATCCATCCATTTTCTAAGCCGCTTCTATATATATATAAAAAATAACACCAAAGTAGAATTTACTGTGCATGTTTAGTTTAAAGATTTAACAGTTCAGAGCTTAAATTCAGTTCATTTTGATAATTGTGAACCTCAACCTGGTGTGTGCCAAACAACTCAACCATGAGCGCACAAAAATCCAAGATCTCTGTCCACTTTCAAGTAAACAGTAGGACATTTTTTGACACTAACGAAGGAAAATGTGTAAGTAATAGAGCTCATATAATCCTGCCAAATTCTTCACTGATCAAAGATATACAAAGTTGTATTGCATGAACTGAACCAAATGAAAAAGATACAATGTCACAAAGACCTAACCTCTGGAGTACACTTTAGCAAACAAACCAAAAGTACAAAAATATATTTTTTTCACAAAAGACAAAATGAGGGGAAAGAAAATAATAGTTAAAAAATGGAAAAACAATATTTCCACAGTTCACTTCAGACCATCTAACTGTTTCCACTCAGCTCCACAAGACTGTTAGTTGGGAAGAGAAGCAGGCATTAGATCTTAGACAGGGTTAAGAGACTCACTTAAGCCGTGGCAAACAGGAATGGAGAGCCATCCCAAAAGAAAAATTAAGACAGATTTTTCTTACTCTGAGAAATTTTCGTGCTTTCATTTACCATAACCAATCCTCTCAGTCATGCATGCAGATTCATTTGTGCCAACAGTGGATAGCTGACCTCCATTTAGCCTGCTCAGGACAACGATAACGAAGCAATAACGTGTCACCCAGCAGTGTAATAAATACCAATAAAAGCACTAACACGATGGGCCTATATTATAGCAGTGATAGCAGATTATCATGGTGTGCACTAATGCTCTGAAAGTGGGCAATTTGAAGGCACAGCTATCTAGAAACTTTAGATTGTGAAAAATATAGCAGGGCCTGTAGGTCAAGGATGCAAGAGTCTTTCATAATAAAAATAATTCTTCAACTACTATGACATTAATAAATTATTCACCCATCAGATGTGGCCTATAAGTACTGTATGTATTGTTCAGAAGTCTCCGGGAGTGCATTCTGAGTTTCAACCTTGCCCTGTGTTGACTCTTTAAGACATTAGCTACTGATATTAGCTTTTCACTGTGAACATACTCTTCAATCCAGTGTTCCCCTTGACTTGCTTTTCAGACACTTACAAATACAGGTCACATGTATATTCACGCTTCAGGTTTTTCATTCTCTACTTAAATGACACATAGTTCCTTACTGTTGAATTGAATTATCCCCGCCAGGTTTGTAGCTAAGTGTTACGCACCCTGAAGTAGGAACGACTCATTGGCTGACTGAATTTTTGTATCTCCGCACAAACACAAGCACCAATTCTTTTCCTGAATGCTGGGGTTTATGTTTATCCATAGCTTAGCAGGGTGATAATAACGTCCTGTCAGAAGAGGCGGGTGTAAGAGAGCTCTGTCTCAATAAATAAGGAAGGGGGAACGCAATTAGCCTACCAAACTCCCCGCACCCATTCAAATCTGCTACATAAGCCACAGAATGACAACGGCGCTATATGCCGTGACTACAAATGTGTCGAGACTCCTCTCAGAGACTCCATTAGTAATTGTAATGAATGTAATGTATCACAAATAAGAGCTGGAGGTTAAGACATAAATCCACAGCCAAAAAAAAAAAAAAAAGAGAGAGAGAGAGAGAGAGAGAGAGAGAGAGAGAGAGATCAGTAAACATACGGAGGAAAATGCGGTATGAATAATGCAGCCAGCTTGCACGGAAATCAAAGCAATATCCAGTCTGTAAATTAACGTCAGTTCCCAGTCCTCACAGCCAGAGCAGACAAATCGAGCATTTTCCTCCCACTCCTCCTTATTCTCCTCTCAACACCAGGGAACAAAACGCTACTTTCTTCAAAAAAGGAAACGAAGAAGGGGGTGGGGGGTGGTGGTGTGAAGTTTCAAATCACGGAAATGAAACTTCTCGAGCAAAAACTTTTTGTATATTGGAGTTTTCTCACACCACGTCTGGAGGCAGAGTTCTTATTAAAATGACCCCCCACCTTGGCCCCTGACTAGGACATAACTTACCCATGTCACTCAGCCTCCTACACCGCAGGCCTCCGCCACTGCCATTAATGAACAGCGAAGATTGGAATTTTTTTTTTTATTCATTCCCATTATTTACCAGAGGATATAATGGCATAAACAGCTGCTACTCAGAACAGTGTTTGCTGTTTCAGTGGGATCCCATCTCCTTATATGAAGTTTAATAATAACTACAGTGACCTTCATGAACCTGGGAACAGCGTGCTGATATTCAGATCAAGCTGTGGTGACTGGAGGTGTCGCTGGAGTTGAATAATGCACCTCCAAGCTATTCACCTTTTCTGCGACATCTAAAATTCATTAGAAGTCCTACCCACGATAAATACTAATACCTATTGGTGGCCCTATTTTCATCACTTTCATGTGACATACTTTAAATTGGAGTGGAAAAAATTATTTACCTAACCTTTCATGGGGTCTTCACAAAACAGAAGTCCTCCGAAAACATATCAGGTCCATTCTTTGTGGTTTTACAGGCCAATGTTTTACAATTTCATTGTAATATTGTTTCTCTTAAGCCCAATGATAAAATGTTGTACTTTTAAGTACCAGGATTAAAAGTTTTACTTGTTTCAGTTGCTTAAACTTTATTTTGTTCATGTATATCTCCATTTTTTTATGTTCCGTTTGTATTGTTAATTTTGTTTGGCTTGCCTGTGGATCTACTTTTAGTTATAACCTGCATCTACGATACTGCCTTTTCCCTTACCTGACACTAGTGCATATGACCCACCAATCAAGAACTTCTGAAGAAATCAATTAGCGGGAGAAGGTGTGCCAGATTGTTGTTGGAACTACATTCCAAAGCAAGGTAGATCTATAGGACTAGGGTTAGTGACCATTGTGCTTTGTTCACAAGCAGTCTGATCAGGTTCAGGCTGAAACTTTAGCCACGCCTTCCAGGAGTTTGAATCATTTGGAAGATTGCAGTGATTGATTTTCTTCCTGGCATCCAGGAATACCATGATTTTTAATCATTTTCTCACATATTCCACTCTAATAAGTAAGCTACAGACTGTCTGCAGGAACACAAATCCACATCACTGTAATAGGAATGAGTGAGGCTCAATGGACAGTCATATATAAATTTGTTCAAAACAGCTATTTTTGCCTTACTAAATGGACTGCAGAGTGAACAGTACATTTAGAAGCTTTAACAGTGTCTGCACAGTACATCATACTCAGCAAGGAAAAGCAGTTTTAAAAGCATGATACAGGCTGTTTAAGCCATGTAGCTCACAGACTTCTGCTTTGTGAAACACCCTGCTGGAGTCTATTTCCCAGTAGTACTGTGATAAAGAGCTTTTCATTAGATGGGAGCTTTCCTTAAGGAACAAATTCTGTAACACATCCTTGACACTAGAGTGCTGCTTTGTGGAAACAGACGCCAGGTCATTTGAAGAAACCCCTAGCATGAAATGTTTCAATCTTTGTGTAAGTAAATGTTTGCAGTCCCTTCCTCACCTTTCAGCCACATCATAACCTCTTCTCCCACAGTGCAACACAAAACACACCAAATAATAACACAATTAGCAATGAGCAAGGCTCTGGTTTGGTAAACATCATCCCTGGGGATTTGTCGCTCATGTAGTGAAGGTGCTGTTTAATGACTGGACTCCAGTCTCGAGGAGAGAGCTCAGTGTGTCGTCTCTCAGTCCTGGCTTGCTGACATTTAAGAAAGGTTGAGATAATTAGCAGCATGAAAGCCTCCGAATCAGACAAATTTAACCCAGATGTTTTGGAAAGGCTAAGTGGGAAATGCCAGCTCCTAATTAAGTGCTTACTTGGAGAGAAGGTGAAACGGATCGGCCGGATTGATGTGTGAAGTTGAAAAGCTCATTAAAGACATCCATTTGACCCCTGACCCCTAATCTCACTCAAGAATTACACCCCACAGATGAATAAAGAGAGCTCTAAAGGCATCCTGTGACAAGCACCGTCTGATGAAAGGTAATGTGACATATCGCCAGACTGACATCATGGTTTTTCATGTAAATAAAGGGCCTGCAAATTCTGTGCTGTCGACTGTAGCTAAGAAATACTGTTTATCCATGTACCACTATTAGAGGCTTTTAGGAACCTCAGTTGTCTCAAACGTTTTGAAAAAATATATGCATCTCCCAGTTTATGTAAAACTCCTGCCTTGTAGCTCTACTTTTCTGGTGTAAAGAGACTATAGCTCATCTCTTGATGCACAGATTGTGTTACCCTTCCTCACAACCTTCATCAATGGTGAGTTTCTGAACAAAGAACCTCTTTTGGCTGAATACTTTTGGGTTGTGGACCACTCCTAACCTTGCAGTGACACTGAGAATGGTCCGCCACCTTGCGGGTGTTGCAGGATTGTGAATGTAATCTCATTTTCTTGACATTGTAGGCTTGACCTTGTTATTGTTTTAATCATCAATTAGATCACAGCATACTCACTGCAGGCTTGTGAAATTGATCTGAGCTGCAGGTTGACCCCAGTCTGTGGGTGAGATTTTTGTCACAGTTGATGCTCTTCAGATCCCCAGTATCTCTCACTCCAAGAATGCCCAGCTAGGATAATAACAGCGCTTTCTCTTTTCTTTTGTTTGCTTTTGCTCTGTGTTGATTTCCCTCTCTTTTTCTTTCCTCCGTGTCCTTATTGTGCTCCATATGCCACCCTCTTTCTCCTGCTGGGCAGAGCACGTTTCTCTTTCTCTTCGCTCATTTGGCCCAATCACTCGCATTTTCGAGGCGTTTCTGCCACATGCTGGGCAGCGCCACTCCCAGGCTGAACGCCAAGGTAAGAAGTAACCGACTGGGGGCTATAAATGACCCCAATCTTCCCTTTCCTCCTTTGTTTTCCAACGAGCCTATTTTCTCAGCCAGAAGCTCAAAAATAACAAGCACTCCCAAATGATCATGTTCCGCTGACGACTTATCCTATTCTTCCAAGCCCACACACATAAGTAAATGAGACAGATGTGCTCTGGCAACGGTGTGATTTTGCGCCTGTGCACGCTGCAGAAAAGAAGCTGTAAGTTAGAGGGCATCGTGCACGTAAGCACCTGCTCCGTGAACACTTTACACACGCCTGGCTGCACCTACTTCCTCTTCCCCCTCTTCTGTCACTTAACCGCCTCTCTCCTTTCCTCTCAATCTCATGCCTCCTCTGTCTCATTTAATCATTCTCACTGTCTCCGTCTCTCTTCCTCTGTCGCTGCCTGATCATTCCTCCTCAACTCTTCTATTCAGAAATAAGTAAGAGACATCTCGAAATGTCATTCTGCTGAACTGCTGGTGATGGACTGTGATCACATATGAGGCCTGTTAGTGATTCTATTTGTCAGGATGTGGTTCGAAATCATCATTCAAACACATGGCACGTGGCAGTTTTCTGCAGTTTTGCAATTTAATTATTTACACTACTAGTCAAAAACTTTGGATGCACTTAATCAAAGAAGGATTTTAATGTTTTTTTTTTTTTATTTTCTACATGTTTGAAAAATAGTCAAGATATCAGAACTATAGAATAACACATATGGATTGACCAAAAAAAGATGTTAGATAAATCCAAACTATCTTCTATTTTAGGTCACATTTTTGCCTTAATGCAGTTACACACACGTTTGGCATTCTCCCAAGCAGCTTTACGAGAAGCTCTCTGATGAGATGCGTTTAAAGCAGTCATACATAAGCTTTTGCTGTTAGACTGTTTAAAAGTACTTGTTGGTGGGGCAATAAAGAGTGAGATTTGTACTTTAAATCACTGTGGGTGACACAAATCTTAGTGATTAGCATTACTTGTGGTTTTTGGCACCCATGTGAGAATGATGAGAGTAGCATAGTGTGTAGCCTGTTTGAAGTGAGATCCCACAAGCTGTGCAGATGGAATGTACATGTAAAGTAAACGAGTTTAGATTCTTTATCATTCTCCTACTGCAAAGGAATTCTTATAGTAGAGTTGGTCAGAGGAATTTATCTCTCCACACTTTGTGTTAATTGAAATTTTACAGAATTGTGTTAAACACTGAAGATTTCCCTAGAAGTAAATCAATTAAATAACACCCGTCTACTGCTTTCATGCTCTCTCTTTGATATTTGTTCAGATTGTTACAACCATCACAATGAAGGCGATTACTGACTACATTTTGATTCATAAAAATGCCATTCATTGAAACGCACGTATACTGTTGTTTTGTCAACTTCAACTGACAGATGTTTGCTGGCAATAGGAGTTGTCATGTCACTTCATGGAGTGAAATGACAGTATGTTATGACAGTTGACTTTTAGCTCAGTGTATTTTTTGCTATGTCGAACAGATAATATTAATTATGTGACAACTTGACATGTGAAGCTGGTTGCAAAACCATTTAAAAGTGAGAACAAAACATGTTTTTACACTTTATGATAAGACTGAAATCTAAATCTGCAGTATAAGAGTTCAAATGGGGCAGTCGTGGGCTGGAGGTTAGGGATCTGGCCCTAAGACAGGAAGGTTACTGGTTCGATCCCCAGGGCCGATAGTCCATGACTGAGGTGTCCTTGAGCAAGACACCTAACCCCCAACTGCTCCCCGGGCGCCGTGGATAGGGCTGCCCACTGCTCTGGGCAAGTGTGTTCACTGCCCCCTAGTGTGTGTGTTCACTAGTGTGTATGTGGTGTTTTACTTCATGGATGGGTTAAATGCAGAGGTGGAATTTCCCCGGTTGTGGGATCAAAAAAGTATCACTTAACAATTGTGCATGTTTTGATATTGACACCCTGGTGTACACTACTATGTAAAAGTCAGAGATTAACCTTAATTTAACTAATTTCCTGTCAAAAAAGCCATTAACTACAAGCTATTTATTTCAGCATCAACAAAAGCAGTGAACCCATATTTAACCGTTACAAATTTTGATTGTAAAATTGTACAGACATCATAGAAGCATCACCTCAGAGAAGGTTTATGGATGTAGTGAAGGTGGACATGGAGATGGTTGGTGTGAAAGTAGAGGAGGCAATGGATAGGGCAAGATGGAGGCAGATGATCCGCTGTGGCGACCCCTAAAGGGAGCAGAAGAAAGAAGAAGAAGACGTAGAAGACAGTTTCTTTTTATTACAGTTTTTTATATAAAGTTTTTTTCTAAGATAAATGTTGGTTGCACTTTTTTTTTTTGCAAGGAAATGTACACATTTAGTGATATTGAGGTCTGGATGCTAGGGCTGTCAGTTCATTCTGCTAAGAACTCTAGTAGCTTCTTTACTTGTTATTCTCTTTATTTTTCTCAGCAACAGTTTCACTGTTTTTTTCACTTCAGAATAAAAACAACTATTTGGGACGAAAATTCAATTTGAGATCAGCATACGTCTATGAGATGTGCCACCAAGTTATGGATGAAATAAAAGAACAATTAAGTATCAACAAATGATTAAAAAACTGTTCAAATCCTAGGAACATTGCTCACTCTTTTAAAGCTAAAGCACATCAGTGTTCATGTTGTGCTTGACATATCATAGTGTCCCAATATGCAGCTATGGTTACAAGAAGCCTGATTAGAGACAGTAAAAAGCCTTCATCCTGGATAAATGCAGAAATGAAATTAATGATCCTACAGAAGAAGACTGTCATCTCCATGTTCTGCCCAAGCTCAGTTCAGTGAAGTTGCTCTTAGGTTTCACTCTCATGTTGGTTCATAAGAGAGGCCGTGTTGTGTTGTGTGAAGGTGAGATGTCTTGGGGTTCAGGTGTAGCCTCATAAATTCATCGTCACGGCAACAAGAGTGCTACATCCACACGCATTGCGCTTTTCTCCTGCTGCCTGTCAGCGCCGCGGTGAAGTCTAAAGACCTGGCTTAAGACTGCGCGATGCTGAGCAAATAGTTATTAAAATCAAGCCAAATCCAGTTGCTGGGTATACATACATGCTTCAGTCATCAAAGAGAGGGGTGGAGAGGAACACTATTCATTGGTGTGGTGAATGGTATGGAAATATGTATTGACTCAAAGAATTAAAGAAGGTAGAATAATGCAATTCAATTTTGCTGGAAACATTCAATCAAGTTGCTATTGTTTTTGGTTAAAATCATCCAGCTTTACTCAAATACAACCAACTGAATGTAGTTTGTAGTGTGAATTTGAGTCAGGTTATTGTAATACTTTATAGTCCAAAAATGTGTCTACATATATTTGATTATAGCTACTAAACAGAGGAAGTATAGAAAAGCATGTACAATTAGAGAGGTCTGCAGTTTGTGATGCTGAACATATAGCAGCTCAGTGTAAAATATAGAGTTCAGAGATTGAGCCAGGAATAGTGTGGTAGTATACAATAAAACATTTCCCAACAAAACATTTACAGTGTGGTTCTACTCCAGCTAAGAAAAAAAAAGAATTTGTGAAACAATAACACAGACTGCAAACACATATTGTGACCACATCATGGCATGTTTTGTCAAACATGTACATCTGATCCTGAGAGGTAGTGACTATAAATGCTCATATTGTTACAGGAAATCTTTCATCAACAATATAGCTTTGCGACACTACCTCAAATTTGTACCTGTTATTAACAGGTGTAGAAAGAAGCACACATAACTCACACTAGTTGCACAAACTACAAATAATAAAAATAAGTAAATATAAAAACAGTAAATTTAAACAGTTAAGTAAATCCGGTAGAATATGCAGCATGCAGTCAGCTGCACAAAATTTTTTGCAGTAGTAGCTCCACCTTTTTTTTATGCAATCTTTTCATGATCTTCCCTCAAATGCACATGCAAAAAAAAATATTAGGTTAAATTCTAACTTAACACACCTCTAATGTTCATATATTCTTGACCTCTTAGATTATGTAGATCATATGTAGTAGATTAGGGCTGGAACTAAATTCTGCAGGGTGAGTATATCTCAAGTTAGGCACCTCAGGTCAAAGAGAGCTTGTATATAGATGCTGGAACATTGATAGAAAGATTTGATTCAGCTCTGGGGTCAGAGCTAGACCCAGCTACCGCCACCTGCCTTGGACTAGCTGCCCACCCTACATTGAAGTTTTTATGGACTCCTAGCTATTACTAATACTTATACTACTACTATTAATATTAGTAGTATAATAACTTTGTAGGTAGCTTGACCAGAGGAGGATAGGTTGTGAGCCTTGGTTCCTCCCAAGGTTTCTTCCTCAGCTCTGAGGGAGATTTGCCTTGCCACTGTGGCCACTGGCTTGCTCACCTGGGGGTTTTTACATTCATGTTAAAACTTTGTCTTTACTGGAATTCTGTGAAGGTGCTTTGTGACAACATCAGTTGTAAAAAGTGCAATACAAATAAATTTGACTTGACTTTTAGAAAAACTTCTGTTTCAAATATCTATAAGAAATATATTGTTAGAAGTTGCTAATAGGGACTTTGGCAGTAGATGCTGCAATTAAATTAAGGTGTGCACTGCAGAAGAGCTGATGTCCTCAGTGGCATGACTGGGAAGGGGGGTAGTTGCACTGTGGACCATGGTGGACCTCTCCTCAAAAATTTTTATAGGGCCCCTCAAATCTTCAACTGCTCACCAGGGATACTGGTCAGTTTGAGGCCAGATGCCCTGAAGATTATTTAATCGAAAACACAGCATAGCAACATGCAGATGATGTGGCTATGCTTTCCCCCACCCCATTCCCCCTACTCTTTCATGTGAATGATCTTTTTAAAGCACACACACGGTACCCTCTTAATAAACAATATTATTAACCCTCGTTGTTCTTGTATTTAAGCCCTGTGTTTTCCCTTGTTAGTTGCTGGTCTTTGTATGGTGTTGTTTCTTCTGGCCTCCGTTGTGTGTCTAGTCTGTGTTCCTTTTCGTAATGTCTGTCCCTCGATCTCTCCGTGTTGGCTCCTTGATCCTGGACTGTTTAGACCCTGATTATGGATTTGTCCCTAATAAATGTCGCTTCTCTCAGCATATGCGTCCGCCTCATCATCGCTCCCCCGTGTTACACATAGAGCCTCAGATATTCATATAGCATCACACATAGAAATATGCTGACTGTCAAAAATAAAGCACATGCTAAAATTACCACAAATCTCAGTATCTCAGCTCTCAATAAGAATATACACTGGCTATAGCTATCTGCATGTCCATGTACCGGTTTCACCAGTTATTCCTGAATTTTGTTTGAAGCATAGGTAGCAAGTAAACGAGATATACTTTTGTGTTTGCAAAGCAGTAATTAACTTTATTAATGCATGTTTGTTTTTGTTGCATGTTGTGCTAAATGTTCTGTGATTGCTCAGTGCAATTGCTCCTATGAGAGTCAATGGTTCTCAAATCCACCTGGTCTAACTTATAAGTCTGTGTTTCAACTCTAATAAAGTACTTAGGGTTTTGTTTTAGCAGAAAAAAATGCACTTCTATTCTCCCCTTCTGCCTCTTTCTTTCTCTATCTTATCCCAAAGGTGTTCAAGGGAGCTTCCTCTCTCTAGCTTATCTCAAAGGTGTTCAGGGAGGTTAGACACCTATGGACACATAGGTCATTTTGAAAATCATCAGCAACTGATTTTGGGATTTTTAAATCATGCAGCATTTGAAAAACAGCAAGCAAATGTTTGTACACTGCTGTGTGAGTTTTAATGGACTTCTGTACTACTTTGCAGTCCAAGACATGGCTTACATGGATTTGCTTACAGGTGCTAAATAGAGAAAGAATTACAACCACTGGATCCAGTTATTGAGAGTGTGTGTGTGTGTGTGCGTGTGTGTGTGTGTGTGTGTGTGTGTGTGTGTGTGTGTGTGTGTGTGTGTGTGTGTGTGTGTGTGTGAGACAGAGAGCTAGCGAATGAGAGAAGAGACAGTGTATCCCTGGGGGTACAGGTTTCACCCCCATGCCGGAGTTAATAGAGGTCACTGCAGCGCGGTCAGGAGAACGAGCCTCCATTTTCCTCCCCCAGTGAGGACAAGTGATAGCACGGCCACTGTCTGTGCCTTTCTAGACATGAGCTGAGAATATAAATTTCTCACCCTTTCTGTGTCTTACACACACACACACACACACACACACACACACACATTATACATACATATATACACATGATATATATATATATATATATACACATCATAGATATGTTTGTATGAGCTCATCAGTGTAACATTGTCACTAACTGCTCGATTATGAGTTTCTTTTTATTTGTCATATCTACACTTTAATAGCTCAATAGACGCTCATTATAATGAAGAATCAAATCTTTATTTACACTATATTACAAAAAGTATTGACGCACCCATCCAAATCATTGACTTCAGGTGTTCCAATCACTTCCATTGCCACAGGTGCATAAAACCAAGCACCTAGGCATGCAGACTGCTTCTACAAACATTTGTGAAAGAATGGGTCACTCTCAGGTGCTCAGTGAATTCCAGCGTGATACCGTGATAGGATGCCAGTCGGGAAATATCCTCGCTACTACATATTCCACAGTCAACTGTCAGTGGTATCATAACAAAGTGGAAGCGGTTAGGAATGACACCATCGAATGCAGTGGTGTAAAGCACGGCCACTGGACTCCAGTGGACATGTGTTCTCTGGAGTGACCTCACAAATGCACTTCTGGAAGAATGGTCATAAACACACTCCTAATCCTTGTGGAAAGCCTTCCCAGAAGATTTGAAGTTGTTATAGCTGCAAAGGGTGGGCCGACATCATCAACAGCTCATATGTCTGTGAAGGGAGATGAGCTAATACCTTTGGCAATATAGTGTATATGATACTTATCTTTACACCACACTATTTTTAAAATAAATTTTCTACACATGCTAACATACTTTATAGTTATATAAACTAATCCAATTCTACTCAGCAGTCATCAAGTCCATCTTCATATCATTCATAACCATCTGGTTTAGTTACTCCATCTAACAAGAATGAGCCAAACTCCAGAGCATTATCAGGACAGCAGAGAGGATCATCAGATGTAGTCTGCCAACACTTGGAAATCTACAACAGCAGGGTGATGAAGCAGATTGGCAAAGTTACTGCTGACCCCTCTTATCCTGGACATCACTGTTTCAAGGCACTTTTCTCTGGTAAAAGATTCAGGGTTAGCAAAGCCAGCACAACAAGACATGGCAACAGCTTTTTTCCAAGAAATGTAGCACTCATTAACCACAGTGGTCACTTTGCATTTCAAACATAAATCAAACAGACATCCTTACTGTATTACAGTAACACCTTTGTGACACAATGCTTATTTGCAGAACTGTACAAATGTTCATTTTTATTTTTTATGTTATACAACCCCAATTCCAGTGAAGTCGGGATGTTGTGTAAAACATAAATAAAAACAGAATACAATGATTTACAAATACTTTTCAACCTATATTCAATTGAATACACTACAAAGACAAGATATTCAATGTTCAAACGGATAAACTTTATTGTTTTTTGCAAATATTCTCTCATTTTGAATTTGATGCCTGCAACACGTTCCAAAGAAGTTGCGACAAGGGCAACAAAAGACTGGGAAAGTTGATGAATGCTTAATAAAACACCTGTTTGGAACATTCCACAGGTGAATAGGTTCCTTGGAAACAGGTGAGTGTCATGATTAGGTATAAAGGGAGCATGCCTGAAAGGCTCAGTTGTTCAAAAGCAAAAGATGGGGCATGGTTCATTACTTTCTGAACAACTGTGTGTGCAAATAGTCCAACAGTTTAAGAACAACGTTTCTCAATGTGCAATTGCAAGGAATTTAGGGATTTCATCATCTACAGTCCATAATATCATCAAAAGATTCCGAGAGAATCCAAAGTCATCTGAGATGGACTGACGCAGAGTGGAAAAGTGTCCTGTGGTCTGATGAGTCCATATTTCAAATTGTTTTTGGAAATCATGGACGTTGTGTCCTCTGGGCCAGAGAGGAAAAGGACTGTCTGGATTGTTATCAGTGCAAGGTTCAAAAGCTCTGATGGCATGGGGGTGTGTTAGTGCCCATGGCATGGGTAACTTGCACACCTGTGAAGGCACCACTAATGCTGAAAGGTACATACAGGTTTTGGAGCAACATATGCTGCCATCCAAGCAACGTCTTTTTCAGGGACATCCCTGCTTATTTCAGCAAGACAATGCCAAGCCACATTCTGCACATGTTACAACAGCGTGGCTTCATAGTAAAAGGGTGCGGGTACTAGACTGGCCTGCCAGCAGTCCAGACCTGTCTCCCATTGAAAATGTGTGGCGCATTATGAAGCACAAAATACGACAATGGAGTTGTACATCAAGCAAGAATGGGAAAGAATTCAAATCATCCATCCATCCATCCATTTTCCAAGCCGCTTCTCCGTCAGGGTCGCGGGAATTCAAATCAAATCAAATCAAATTTATTTGTATAGCACTTTTTACAACGGATGTTGTCACAAAGCAGCTTTACAGAATTTCAGAAAAGACAAAGTTTCAACAGGACTGTAAGAATGTACAGAAACCCCCGGTGGGCAAGCCAGGGGCAACAGTGGCAAGGAAAAACTCCCTCAGAACTGAGGAAGAAACCTTGGGAGGAACCAGGCTCACCAAGGGGGACCGATCCTCCTCTGGTCAAACTACCTACAAGTGATTATATTACTAATATTAATAGCAGTAATATTGGTATTAGGAATAACTAGGAGTCTATGAGAACATCAGTGTATGGTGGGCAGCTCGTCCAAGGCAGGTGGTGGCAGCTGGGGCATGGGCATAGACCCCTGCGGAATTCCAAATCTCACTTTTGAATAATTGGAAGATAAATTGTTTACCCTAACAAACTGACAATGTTCTGATAGGTAAGATCTGAACCATGATAGGGCCGTCCCTGTGATTCCAACCATGTTAGACCATATTGTGGTCTATTGTATCGAAAGCCGCGCTAAGGTCAAGTAGCACTAAGAGAGATATGTAGCCTTGATCAGAGGCAAGAAGATCATTAGTTATCTTAACTAGAGCTGTCTCAGTGCTGTGGTGTGGCCTGAATCCAGATTGAAATTTTTCATATATATGGTTCTTGTGTAGATATGAACTAAGTTGTTGGGCCACAGCATTTTCTAAAATCTTTGATATAAACGGTAAGTTAGAAATAGGCCTGTAATTAGACAAAACGGTGACATCAAAATTTGGTTTCTTGATCAGAGGTTTGATAACTGCTAGTTTAAAAGCTTTGGGAACATGGCCCAGACTAAGGGACGAGTTTACAATAGTGGAGATAGGGTTTATAATAACTGGCAGTACTTCTTTGAGTAATTTGCAGAAGAGATAATCTTCTCTAGTTCTAGCTGTGGGAGTGGGTAAAAAGTTTCAAGGCTCTTTTCTACAGCTGTGTTTTGTTCTATATCAGCCAAGTCAGATGACAGCCAAGCTGGATTTAAATTTGATACTGTGGGTTGAATTTGTTGTCTAATATTTTCAATTTTATTATTAAAGAAGTCCATAAAAACTTCACTAGTGAGAGTTGCTGGAATTTCTGGTTCAGTACCCTGCCTGATTTTTTGTGATTTGGGAAATCACATTAAGCAGAATTCTAGGATTATACTTATTGTTCTCGATCAGCGAGGCCAGATATGCTGAGCAAGCTTTAGTGAGAGCATTTCTATACTCTATAAGGCTGTCCTTCCAGGCAGAACACTTCCAGTTTGGTTTGACGCCATTTCCGCTCTAATTTCCGAGCTGTTTGTTTTAAGGTCCGGGTTTTATCATTGTACCACGGGTCGAGCTTTTTCTGCCTTATTCTTTTTATATTAAGTGGGGCCACATTTTCTAAAGTGGATCGTAAGGTATTTTCTAAATAATCGGTTAGTAAATCTAGTTCCATTGGGTCTGCTGGAGTGGAGACTGGAGTTGATAACTCTGGAAGATTTTCTATAAATTGTTGGGCGGTAGATGGTTTTATTGATCGCTTTGTTGAATAACGAGGGGACGTATATATACTATGGCTAAGTCGTAGCCGGAGTCGGAGATTACTGTGGTTTGCGGTAGGATATTAAGCTTGTCTATGTTAAGACCTAGTGTCAAAACTAAATCTAATGTATGACTACAGTAGTGTGTAGGCCCTGTTACATTTTGGGTAAAACCAACAGAGTCTAGGATTGAGGTAAATGCCCTTTTTAATGGGTCGTTTACCTTCTCAAAGTGAATATTAAAATCTCCTACAATTATTACTTTATCGTTGCACACAGCCAGGTTTGCAACGAAGTCACTAAATTCTTTTATAAATTCAGAGTATGGCCCTGGTGGTCAATGTAATGAAAGCGCCTTCTTTTTTGTGACTTGTGATTTGTAACGTGCATAGAAAGAACCTCAAAGAAAGTAAAAGTGTCGCATTGTTTCTGACTAATATTGAGAGTATTTTGGTATATTATACAGACTCCACCTCCCTTGCCTGATAATCTTGGCCTATGTGCATAATTATAGCCTACAGGGGTGGCTTCATTTAAAGCTAAATATTCATCTGGTCTAACCCACGTTTCAGTAAGACAAAAAAAGTCAAATTTATGATCGCTTATGATTTCATTTACGATGACTGCTTTAGAGTTTAGTGATCTTAGTGATCTTAGTGATTCTACCTACAAAGCTTCAACAATTAGTGTCCTCAGTTCCCAAACACTTATTGAGTGTTGTTAAAAGGAAAGGTGATGTAACACAGTGGTAAACATGCCCCTGTCCCAACTTCTTTGGAACGTGTTGCAGGCATCAAATTCAAAACGAGTGAATATTTGCAAAAAACAATAAAGTTTATCCGTTTGAACATTAAATATCTTGTCTTTGTAGTGTATTCAATTGAATATAGGTTGAAAAAGATTTGCAAATCATCGTATTCTGTTTTATTTATGTTTTACACAACGTCCCAACTTTATATATATATATATATATATATATATATATATATAAATTCACAAATCTCCTTAGCTCATTTCACATTTGCTCTTTACTATTCTTTCTCATCCTTGGTTCTGTGTTTTGTGTTCATATTTTATTTACTCATAGTGAAACAGTCTGTGTGTTTGTCTGGTTTGTTCAGTATGTTATGTGTCATGATTGTGTGCACTCATCAAGACAAATTCCTTGCATGTGTAACATATTTTGTAAACTGAACTGATTTTTGTGCAAGATTTTATGGAGATTGTGTGGAAATTGGGAAATGAAAGTGCTTTGCTGTCTTGTATAACCTTCTCCTGTTTTGTACGAAATCAACTAGCTTCATTTTAAGATCTTCAGTCAATTGTTTAGAGGAGTCTGTTGTTGTTGGGTGTTTAAAGAGTTTTAGAATTTATGCTTTGGAATCATCATCACCTGACAGCTCCAAGTGATTATTCTTGACCTGCCTAACCAGTCCTAATGACTGTTCTAAAGCTTTACAACTAGAAGGATGAACTTACACACGACTTTACACACAATTACTAGTTTGATTTTCTGTTTTTTCAAACAACTGTAAATCATTAAGTGCATTTACAATAGAAACTGAAGAGACAGACTTCCAGTTATAGTAAATTGAATTGTATGTCAGTGGTACTACACTGGTGCTAGATTTAGTGTTTAAAAAAGGGTATATTGATAAAGTGTATTGCATAAGACTTTGGTCTGTGTGTAAATTAGGCTTGGAGCCTTGAATACCCATAGAAAAAAAAAACATTGCTCAAGTGCCAACTAAGTATTGTCAAATCATACCAAAATGAATACTAATTGGCATGCTACAATTGTAAAACTACAATCGAGTGCAGGCTGATATCCAATTCTTAAGAAATTGAAAGATGGTGTTTGAGCAGGACTTTAATTGTGCTAAATTTAGTGTAAAATATAAGACTTTTGGCCTGTGTAGAAATTAAGCTTGGGCCCTGAATACGCACAGAAGGAAATAAAAAAAAAATGCATAGTATTAAGCATTGGATTGGTGGCAGTCTTGCATACTTGCTTTTCTCTCTCTAGCACTTTCTCAGGTGGTAATGAAATTGTTCCTCCTGCCTCACCTGTCTTGCCCTGGCGCTGGCAGTATTCCCAGCATGCAACCGGCCTCGTGCCGTGTTTGTCAAGGTGCCGTGTTATCTGCTCCAGCACTCCCTACCTTGAGGGGCTCGATACACTGAGTGACAATCAGTAAACAGCATGACGGCAGCTTTTACCTCCAAATCCTGCCCCCCACCAAATCCCTGCCAGCTGTTATTGTCAAGAGTGAGCGACAACAAAACTCCCAAAGCCGCAGCGTAATTAGCTGTGGCCATTTGTACCTTCACAAGCTCTGCATTTGTGACCACAGTACGAGGCAATCGTGTGGGAATCCATTTTTTTGAGTGCTCGAATATGGATTTCATCATTTCAAATGTGGAATCCTTACTCGCATGTTTCCTAATAGAAAGCCAACTGTACACGACTCAGTAAAAATAGTTAATGCAGGTCTGACTGGGTGTCCATTTCTAGCCCAGGCTCTATTAGAATGCTGATGATATGACAGCTTATTATTACAGCAACTCCTCTCACTCGCCAAACTGCCCGTTTCCCATTGTGTGCTGGACACCCCCGCTCATGTTCATCTACCTGCAGTCTACATAAGCACCAGCATAGTAATCCAACCACAGTATATGACATAAAGGCCTCATCAATGCATACACAGTGAGAGGCTGATTATGATACAGTACCCGTCATAAATTTGGACACCATTGATTGAATGCTTTTTTATAACCAAAAAGATTTTTTGTTCTAAAGTATTATGCACAAATGCCTGAAATGCATTTCTATAGCCATTTGGAAAAGGACATTTTCACCATTTGACAGTGATAATTGTGGAGTGATTTTTACATTTACATTTACAGCATGACATTACATTACAGCAGATGCTCTTATCCAGAGTGACTTACAAGAAGTGCTTTGTCAATCTTAATTCAATCAATTTTAATTCAGTATGAGTCTGTGGTGTGTGTAGTTTTCACTGTCTGACAGTGATAATATTGGAGTGATTTTAAGACTATGATGTAAGAAGTATGATTCTGTAGTCTGTGTGGTTTTCAGTATGAATCCATGTGTCAACTCCCTCAGTAATAGTAGCCCTTCCAGTCTACTTCCAGGTGTTCAAAAAAAAAAAAAGTATTGTTTTTAATTTCCTGCATAGATAGAGCTCAGCTATCAGCTTCTTGTGGTGTGAAAAATTCATGATGATTAGACCAATGGAAATGCTTAAAAATTGTTTTGAATAAAATCTTTTTGAATGAACTTACATTTTTGCCCTATGTAAATGTATCATTTTGAAGATCTTTGTTTTTCTTTGGACAGCAATTATATGTACAGTCTTGTGAAAAATGAGGACACTTGATCTTTCAAACAATATTTATAGAAAAGATGATATAATTGCATCACCTTTGCAAGAACAATGAAACTTAGACTTCATCATTTATTTAACCAAAAAATTCCTACTGACAGAAAAGTTAGGACTCTCTATGCCCTAATACCTGGTATTTACCCCTTTGGATGAGATAACTTCAATTTCACATTTCTTAAACTGTCTACCTGTCTCTGACATCAACTGGGAGAAAGTTTTCCCAATTCTATGATGGAGAGTTTGCTAGCCCTACTGCAGTAAAGCAGCCAAACCTTGACATTCCCTCCTCCATGCTTCACAGTTGGTATGAGGCTCTTGTGTTCAAATGCTCTGTTTGGTTTGCACAAACATGCCTTCTGTTACTGTGCCCAAATAGTTTCACTTTGGATTCATCTGTCCAAAGCACTTCAGTTTTGCCCTTCAAGGTTTCCTCCTTGCACACATCCCATGAAAATCAAACTTGCACAGTCTTTTTATGGTAGAAGATGCATGTACTTTGACATCAGCTGTGGTAAAAGCTGCCTATAGGTCCCATCATGACATTTTAGGATTGTTGGAGGCTTCTTAACACATCTTGCTGTCTGCTCTCTTTGAACTTGCTAGGACAGCCTAACCTGGCCATGCTGGCTGATATTTTAAATGTTCTTTGCTTGTAAATTACAGTGAAATGGCTGATTTCTTTTTTTTTTTAATCCCTTTGTAGCCTCATATGCATCTACAGCCTTTATTCTAAAACCCTCAGAGACTTTTTTGGGTGTTACCATGGTGACTTCATGTTGACAACAATCAAGAGCAAACCAAACTCAATGTCTGAGAGTTAAATAAGACAGACTCTAAAACCTTTTTAAAGGTTTTTCTAAAGTTTTTTTTTTGCACCTGATGCTAATTTTAAATATTTTTAAGTGTGAGAAAAGTGGGGGTGTCATGACTTTTCCCTCACAAGAACAATTTCATTTAATTACATTTTACAAGCTATTTTCAAGACATTTCTTCTTTTTTATTTGATTATTTATATTGCCTCCATCTCTCAATCTTGATAAAATGAAGATCAAATGTCCAATGTTTAAATATGTTAAACTACACAAAGGTTTTCATGGGGAGTTTTTTCAGATTTTTTCACATGACTGTATAGCATCTTCAAACCTGCAGGAAGGCATCCCAGGAGGCTTTTCACGGAGCTGCCAAGATTGTGTAAAGGTGCATCAAGGAAAAGGGCCCTCCTATCATTTATTATTAAGATTTAGGCTTTTTGGCCTCTAGGTGATTTCTTAATGAAGTCTTTACCATTACTCCAAAAAATGTAAAACAAAAATTGTTCTGAGTAGGTGTTTCCAAAGTTTCAACTAGTTCTACATACTCAAAACTCAATCCAAATCAAATTGCTTGATCATGCAGTGTATATTAACCAACAACTTTTTTTGTTTTTAAAAAGTCCTGTCCCTTTTTCTAGATTAGCAAAGCAACTGATGCCCCGTATCATCCTTGGCCCTCATTAAGGACAACAGTCAGATTTTTGCATGGAATCAGCCTCCGATTCATGCAGCGGCTGCATTACCCGTTCGCTCTGTCTGAGCAGGAAGCCAGTTAAGAAACAATTAGTGACATGATGGGGGGATGAATTTAGCACTTAATCATTCTCTCCACACTGCACAAAGAGACAATGAGGCCACTGATGGCAGCTGTGTGATGGCACAAACTCCACCAGGCGCAGATCCGAGAGCGAGAAAGAGAAAGGATGAGGGAGGAATAAAAGATCAGCCTGCAGTACGCAGAGAGAAAGAGAAAGAATGCGCCTAGCCAGCTGATTAGAGCTGAACTATGCCAGTGTGTCTGACACAGATTTTGTTTACACTAATTAACATTATTTCCTTTTTCCTTTATAATGTCTTATTGGAGATGAATGCTGGCTGCCATCTGTGCATATCACTCTGGTTGCCTGTGCTTTTTCTCCTCCTGTGTGAGCCGTTTTATGACTGTACGGCACAATGAGGCTTGATTGAATGAAGGTGTATGAATGCAGCACAATAACTATTATAAAGCATTACACCTGCCAGCTCTTACAATTGCAACATCAGGAAGCATATTAGAGAACAAACAAAGTTAATGGAAAAAATAAGAGGGGTGTAGGGGGAGGGGGGGTCAGAAATGGTGGTTGGCAGCTTCGTAGTTTTACAAAATCTGCAAGTCACTTATTCTTATTTGCTACTAAGTGCGGTTTAACCCAAATGAAATATTATAGACAAAATGTGTTTTTAAAAAGTGACATGCATAAAAATTTGTTTGTTTGTACATATATGTGGAGTATTTCATCAGTGTAAACTTTAATTGCAATCTTTGTGCCCTTGTTCATCAATATTTATTGCATTTCGTTCAAAGTTAATAGGTGCTTACTGGAAACAAGCAGACCACTTCATTTCAAGGACATGCCGCTCCTTCTTCTTCTTCTCTACTCAGCCCTTGCAGGCTTCTGATCAGCTTCCTGTGGTTCTGGTCTTTGTGTCTGAAATGCACTTTCAAAGGCTGAAGTTTAAAGGAAAAGACTCACTAAAGCGGTGAAGACTGTCCTAACAACCGCCTTTAAAGCAAGAAAAAGGCCTCTTTAGGGATTTCTCTGGCTGCTGGTATGCTTAGAGAGGATGATAAAAGTGGGGCCAATGTGTCCCCTCCCGATGGAGTTAGAAGAGAAGCTTTACATTTTGGACCATTTGCATCCTACTCAGTGTTTAGACTTCACCACCTGAAAATGAAAATGATTACTGTTGCTTTTTTTTAAAACGGCCCCTGGCAGTTCACCATTTTCTGACTTTTGTGCAAAAAAGGGCTTGGTTTACTCCTAAACCAGGAACATATGAAGGCTTGCTTCTGAAAAAGCTCTGTAGTTCTTTCTTTCTGACCACTCTGAAGTGCGTTTGCTTCTGGTAAACCTCCTGGAGTAATTAAAATGATCTTCAAGGTAAAGTGATTTTGCAAATGTCAACTAAAAGGCTATTCTGTTCTTAGGTATGCAAACAGGCCTACCTGAAACTCAGAAATTTTAAAAAAGCTCTGCCAGTGATGAACAGCATTCTCTCACTTAAATGACTGCTTGAGCCCTTGGGCTGATTTCCAAGGATAAATCTGACATGTTTTGGTGCTGGTGTCATCCATTTGTGAAATACTATAGTGGTGTTCATTGCTCCTTTTAAGTTGACAAGAGGCTTTTACTTTGGACTCAAGTGGAACAGTGGACACTTTTTCTACTGTGTTTGAGCCATGTATTAATAAGAACTTTTTGAGTTGGACTAGCATTTTAAGAGCATTTAATTGATCAATATTAATGGGCCTGATGTGTGTCAAGAAAACATTCCCCACACCATTACACCACCTGCACCATCCTGGACTGATGCAAAGCAGGTTGGGCCCACAGATTATTGCTGTTAGCACAAAGTTCTGACCCTACTTTCTGAGTGCCTCAGCAGAAATTGAGCCAGAACCAGGCTACATTTTCAAGGTCTGTAACTGTTCTATTTTGTTGAGCCTCTTCCCACTGCAACCATAGCTTTCTGTTCTTGGCTGACATCTAGAATCTGATGAGGTCTTGTTGTTGTAGCCCATCTTCCTCAAGGTTATTACTTATTGTGCATTCTGAGATGCTTTTCTGCTCACCTCAGTTTTGCAAAGTGGTCATCTGAGTTGCCATAGACATTCTGTCAGCTTGAACTAATCTGGCCATACTCCAGTGACCTCTCTCATCAAAGTGTTTCCATCCACTCATTGGATATTTTTTCTTTACTGCATCATTCTGAATAAAGTCCATGAAAAAGTGGGTGTACAAGTTTTCTAATAAAGTGCTCAATGAGTGTATGTGTTAATTAAATCCATCTTTGATTGACGGACATAAATGTGCATTTCAGGACACTTTTAAAGTTATTAGTTCAATATAATGAATAACATTTTTGTATGTCCTGACTTTAGACGTTGATTACACTTAGTAAGTACAAGCATACATCATTAATATCCTTTCAGCGGCAACATCGTTGAAAGGCTGCAGGTTGAGGCCATGTACAGTGGAGCCGTAAATTATTAGTCTGTCTTGATCAACTTTCTAATTCATGCCGCTAGTCAAATTTGCAGATGAATGTGACACATAATAAGACTCTGCGCTAGTTCCCAGAAGGGTGTGAGTACCCAGACTGGCAGTACACAGTCAAACTCAGGGTCAAATTTTAGTTGCCCCCCTCCTCCATAGACCCTGTTAAAGGTGCTGTAGGTGATGGTAGCAGCTCCTGTGGGTTGGCCTCTGGATGGTTCCCCAGGGGACGGCTGTCCAAACGCAAGCAGATTCTACAGAGAGGCTAAATTAGAGGGCGCATGACAGGTGTGAAGAGAGAGGGGGGTATGATGGCCGTCTAGTGCCTCTGAGCGTGGGAGAGAGAGAAATAGAGGGAGAGAGAGGGAGAGGACTGAAATATTAATGATCAATGACTTCCCAAGGCTGTCCCCCTGGGGAATGAGTGGCCTGTGTCATTGCGCCCGCGGTCCACACTGACAGCTCACCGATGGGTCATTAGTGAGAATTACCAGGGCTACACATGCACACATACACACACACACAATTTCTGTATACAGAACATTGTGTGTACTGTTTATGTTTATGTCTCTTTTCCCACCTTTCTCTCATTCTCTCCCTTCCTCCCTTTCACTCTCTCTCTCTCTTCCACATGAACACAATGCTGTGATGGCTTTTTGCCCTCCGCCCAGGCAGGACCGCATGGACATGGAAACAGAAACACCATTTGATTTTTATTGTATCTGTCACATGTGCATGCCGAGATGATGACGAGCAGCACACCGGCTGGTCAGTGTCACACACTGCTGGGTAGCTGGAGGAAAAAGAGGCAGTTATGAAATGATTTAGTTGTACCTCACCATTCAACTGGTTATCCATTCCACTGAATTCAAACGTGAATTTAACCTCTGTTATAAAGGGAAATAATAATTTTATGGCGCTGCAACAAATGCATTTTAACATCTTAAACCTCAATGTGCATTAACACTTATAGTCCTCTGTCTCTCACAATTTTAGAAAGTCCATTTCAGCTTCAACATACGTAAATGAGTAATTAGTAAAGATTAAGTCATAAACTTCCTAGAATATTTCTACTTTTTTAATCTAATCTCTGTCGGCTGAATCTGCAGCATACTAAATTAGTAGAACATAAGAGGTTGTAATGTTATTCACAATAAAATACAACCTCAAGTGATCTGTTGCTTTTAGAAAACAAGTCATAATAATTTACTGTAGGTTATGTTCAAATGACTATATGATAATTACATGAGCAAGTGACATAAGCCTTCATAAACATTTATAAACATTTATTTTAATTAGTGGCAGTTGTCATAAATGCTTCTTTTGTCATTATGTTTGCATAACACCTGGGTCAAGTGATACAAGTTTTTGCTGACTTTAGGTTTTGTCATAACACTTTCTGAGGAGAAATGATAAAACATGTTATGACAGGTGGTTATTTAGTGGCATATCCCCTGGGACAGTGACTGTAATGTGCCTTCATTTTGGTTCACAATGTACATAAGTGGACCTTAAGATCTTATAGTACCTTTAAGGGTTTTAAGGTTTTGTACCTTTGTGAAAAAAATACCTGGGCACTGTTTTTTTCTCTTTTTTCAGTGCATCTTGTTTGCTGAATTGTCAGGGGCAATGGCATGTCCAGAGTTCAATGTAGGCCTGCTGTCATACTTTTCTTCAGAATCTGACTAAATGGCTGCAGGTCAAATATAATTGTATTGAAGGTGTCTAACATATCCATGTTCTATTTCTGTATGTGGTAAAGTACATGTGTACTAATGGTTAGTTGCAGCATGAAGCAATTGGTTACTTAGCAACCTGTAATGAGTGGAATGATAAAGTTATTGTGAACTGTGCTTTTTAAAAAAAAAAATTAATAAACGCATGACATGGCTAGAATGTTTCTGAACCAAACACATTTTGTATGACTCTTGTATAAAGTAGATTACCACATACAATAAATTTGATATTTTTTCCAGTAAAACAGACCTGAAAATCATTTATAACAGAATCTAATGGGCAGGTGCTGAAGCAACTGCTCATTTGGCTCCCATTACAAGTATGTTTTAAGTCGTTATTGTCCCTTTCTAATTACTGGGAAAATAGACTAAAGACTGTTCTTTGTGGTAATCAGCTATGATGATAATATGTGGTAATTAACTATATGATGATAACATGTGGCGATTAACAACATGAAGATACAGATGCAGCAGTTAAAAATTAGATTGAAAACATTGGAGAATTCCTTTAAACTTAGTTATCTTTTTTTCTAGAATTCAACCTGAAGCTGAAACAAAGCATACACGCTGGATTGTCTAATGGATGAATGGGATCTTACCCAGACACACACACATACACACACACACGTACATGCTATCATTCTTCCTCACTTCTTGCCAACAGTTGGTCACACAGCACACCTTTTACTGCTTGCCATTACATGCATAAACAGACTCTTTCACTGCACACAGAACAGACAGGTTGCAATTACACACAATTAGGTTCAAGATGCACTCAAGACAGTGTTGATGCACACACATTCTCCAGCAGTGGGCTGCCAGAGCTTACACATCCAAAGCGGAGTCTGATCCAAAAGAGTTTGATTTGGGTTGGAACAACGGGGCTTTGTGTATGACTCATTCAGGCACAGTGTTTCTCATTAAGGTGATCTAGGATACACACACACACACACATACCCACACATGAACACACAGAGTAAGTTGAAAATGAATCCTCCTATGTCCCTAATCTCAGTCTCAAACAGGTATTGTTTGCATAGTATGATGCCTGTCCTTGTTTGTTCAGCCTGATGCATATCATTTTCTTTTCGTTCTCTTTTTTTTTCATTCTCCAAAGGGATCTGAGCTTGTTCTCTCTGTGGCATGTGGGGTGTTGAATGAATCATTAAATCCTCTTCCCTCTGACTGGGCCCACATGCCAGGGCCTCTTTAGCAGCGACCAGGGAGTGTGCCGTCCCTTGGTTTGCGCCCAATCTGCAACATGCTGCCAGTTGGCAGTGCCAGGCGGAGGGGACATATTGTGCCACAGAATGTCCTGGAGTCCACTTGGTGTATTGGACATTAATCAGAAGCCTTTCTGCCTCCCCTCTGTCCATGCTCAGTTGCTGCAGGGCCAGAAGTGGATGCCAAACTTTTAAAAGTGAGAGCGATTGCTCTTCCGGGACTGAAAGGGGAGGGAAGAGTGGCGTCTTTTTAAACTTTAAAGGTAACTTTCCATTGGAAGAGTAGCCGCTTGTTTTGTTGTAACCATTTTTTGTTTTCACTGTTAGCACTGATGAAATGCTGGTTGTTCTTTCAGTAAAACATTGCATGGAAGCAGTTCAAGGTCAGAAGAAACATATTTTTTCTACACCCCACCCCCACCCCCACCCTCCCAACACATTTTGCACAAATCGATCTTCGTGATTGATTTCGTCCACAAATTAGATTTTCTGTTTTTTGAACATTTCTGGTTTTTGAGTGCAGAGCAATCAAGTTAACCAAGTCGAAAGGAAACATCCATATTAATATTTCAGCTTAATACAATCGTAATGCTTTCTCCAAGCACACCCCATTTGGTAATGTCAAGTTGGAGGCGATCAGTAGCTCATTTCTTTGTTCCTCGTGGGGAAGGAGCAGCAGCCGCTGTGTGTACGCAGATAATATGATTGATTCGCATCCTCTACGCCGATATCCCCTCCAGTCCACGATGCAATTTGTTCACCACCACCGTGGCCCACCCTCACCCCACCCTTTCCCCAAATGATAAGTGAAGCCATTAAGCTAAAAAAGGCGACCTGTGTGGAAGGTTCAGGGAGAGGGGTCGGGTCGCGGGAGCATTACCATGTCAACCACTGGGTCATTCATCAGGCTTAGCCTGCTCATTTGTTAGCTGAAGCTAGATCAGTATGTTTTTATATGCTGCTTTTTTTAAGAAAAAGCTCTCATATCTCATCATGCATATCTGTGGCACATGCCCCATCGCCCAAATAACACTCACCCGCTACACTTCGTTTTCCTAAGCTAATAAATGTCCAGCTTGTTTTTCTCCCCACTTGTGGCCCCTGAGAGAAACATCAGCCATTACAGGCCGGGGTCATGTGTCCAGGAGATGTAGCAATGTCGGGAATACGAGCTGCTCTCAGGATGAGAAACCAGCTCAAGTAGTAATGCTTTTCAAGCCTGTTTACGACAAGTCTCAATTATTCTCAGGAATTAATAACATCATGAACTTGTCAACTTTTGAAAACTTTGTGCCTCACTGTGCCAATAGAGCAGAAACAATAAAAAACTTTGACAATAAACCCATCAAAATCCATCTAACACCACATGCCTGTGTGTGTGCATGAAAGTGCGAGTATGTGTGTGCACGGTTTATCCTTGCTGCCGTTTGTGCGGGGCCCCTCTAATCTAAGATTTATTGGCCATTAGTGAACTCAGAAAGTCATTACAGTTCATTCTGCTCGGGGCCTGACGTTTTATTAGGACAAATCTGCCCGCTGAGGATGGCACTATGCTGAACTGCACGCATTTCCGAGGCATGGGGTCACATGACTCCAGGCTCTGCTTTCTACCCCCCCTCTTCCCCATCCCTCCTGCCACCACCCCAATGCTAAAAGCAGCGATACAGAACGCCGGTCCATTAGAAGAGTGCACCGGCATGATGGAGAGGGATGGGGGGAAGAGAGGGCCATCTTGCACTCCCCTGACTAATTATGTGGAGATGCAAATCGCTTTGCTGCACAGCTCTCACCCTTGCCATTACGACGGCTGGTGCTTTGATTTGTGCTCTCCAGCTTTAAACGAGACACAGTTTCAAGTTGCAAAGTATGAAGCTTAAGTTTACAACTGAGAGTGGAATAAATGGTGAAAACAATTTCTTATTGAGTTTTTTTGTTTGTCACCATGTGAGTGCCAATTTATTGTAACACATAATAAATATTCTCTTGTTCTTACCTTTGTAACACATATGATGAGCTAAAAATGCCACAAAGCCTGTTTTTGTATTTAAAAAAAACATCAAAGTTTGCTTGAAAGCCTTTTTGATGTGACTAGTTCAAAGAGACTGAGAGTTCTGATTATGAAGTAACACTGGTAACAATTCAGTTCTGTCAAAAACTTCCAGAACCCCAATGGGAATTCTGGCACTTGCCAGTAAAGGAGTTAATGCTTCTTTTGTGACCGTTATTGGACATGGCAGCTCCAGGGCCTCTGACATGACAGATTAGGCCATGCTTCTGTTGTGCTGTCCACCCCACTTTTTTCTCAGAGACTTTCTGATCGTTCCATTCCCATATAACTTTTCATACACCAGAGGTATTCTGAGCCTTTGCAAAGAGTGCTTACATTGATCTAGATGACAACCTGTCACTGACTGCTGTTGTTTACATCAAAAATTGTTTTACACAGAGGCCACAAAAATATTAATAGGTGTTTAAGGTTTCATAGGTATTTATTTTTGTCACTTCCTTTAAAGTTTACCTTCAGTACACTGGGGGAGCAAAGTGTTGTACAGGAGTTATTGACTCTAAGAAGTGGCCAGTTGGCATTGGGCAGTCAGAATCACTGCAGTGACTAATTTTTTAATGAATACTCCTAGCTTATTCCTAACAACAGTGGTGAAAATAATAGCTCGAGTAATGATCACAAATGAGCAAGTCTGTTGTAAATTAAAACAGATTCATAGGATAGTAGGGCTAACAAAGTCCAAGCCAAGTGGCTGCAGCAGTGGAGTTTGGAGAGGCACTGAGTTACTGTCAGTGACAACCCCACTTTCTAACATCCTTTCTCTCCATTTGGGCAGACGGTTGACGTTATGAAACCATCACTTCTCCTTGCTGTCCACTGTCTCTCTGGCTCCTTCATGGAGAGTGACAGAATTTCACTGGCGATGGGTGACCCATCTTACTTTGGGGTAGGATGAATGTAGAAGAGAGAAAGATGATGGAGTACTTTAGAAAGGGAGCTGTTTTTCATTCTGAACGATGCAAAAGGTCTCTGCAAATATTACACATGCATCTGTGTTTGAGCATAGCTTTCTGTATGCCTCACCAACTTGTTTAGCATGTGGGCGCCTGCTTTCTGTGCCTATGTATTTCTGGTGGCCCCTTGCCTGCCTTTCTGTTTTTCCTCTCAGTTTCAAGTGGCGTATTTGGGGCCAATAGATTGGGATTTCCTTCCAATTAAAGGCCATCTGCCTGTGTGCCTGTGTGGCTACGCTGCGTGCTGTGCCCCTTCGGCCCCTGGGTGTGCCCCCCCCCACACTCCTCCAACACACACGCGTCCCCTCACCATGCGCCTGCTGTCAGCCCCCTATTTGCCAATATCATGTCAACATTTGGCTAAGGTTCCCCTAACGTTCCCCTAATGTTTCCCCTCCGCGCTCTTTGCCCTGCACGGCCGGCTGCCCCGAGCATGGCCTCTGATAGCAGCCTGACCCTGCTAATTGCCCTGGACCCCAGCGTGTATGTGTGCACGCATGTGGCCACTCTCAGAGGCATGACTAACAAGAGAGAGTGGAGCGGAGCGGATCAGAGCGGGGCAGACAGGCCAACAGCGTGGCGTCGGCTTAATGTGGAGACAGAGAGGGGCACGGGACGCATACTGGAACAAAACGTAGCAAACTGCTTCGCCTCAGCCTCATACAAACTTTACCAAGAAAACAGTGTATAAAAAGCCTGTTCATTTGTATTGTGACACATCTGTCCTCAAACTGTTGTAGGATCTAATAGGATCTGCAGTCCCAAGCATTATACAGTCATTCTTACTACATAAAATGATGTGCAAATGTATGAAGAAATTACAAGTTTGGATGATTATCGTACATCTTGACATCCTCTACAGTTACAAATGTAAATGTGGCATTTTCTCTCCAGGACACAGTTTATTGCTGATTTTATTATATTCTCTCTCTCTCTCTCTCTCTCTCTCTCTATATATATATATATATATATATATATATATATATATATATATATATATGCACACACACACACACACACACACACACCTTTTACACACAAACTACCACTAAAAAACATTAGTAAACACACAGACTTATATTTACCAACCATAATACACAATTGACACAGGATGCATCCTGGAATGGAAAAGTGCACATAACTGCCACATACAAATTTCACCAACACAGTCTATTCATTTGACTCCACTGCTGTCTGAGGTGCTAAATGGAGATATATCTGATACATCTTTAACAGGTTGTATTTTTAGTAGTCCACAAGAAGAACAGTTTCACTTCATGCTGTTGGAAAGCATTGTTCATTATTGCACTGTATCTGCTACTGCATTTTCTACTCTAAATGGAAAAGATTAGACATTACAGAACATATTGACCAAATGTAACAACCATAACATTTATTGAAACTTGTTTGTTAGAACTTAATGAAGCATACTTGGATTTACTGTAGGTTCACTATGAAACAGTAGTTTCAGTCGCTGGCTGACTAGATGAAATGGTCACTTTAAAAACACACAAACTAAATTAACTTTTTGATGCTTTAACGGTGGTTGTAGTTGTAATACTGCCCACTAGAGGACATTTTAAAAACTGCAGTGTCAGGAGAAGTTCAAATGATCTCCCAAAAAAATTAAAAAGCCCATTTTATGCATTTTCTTTGTGATTTATTTTTCCACTTGTGACATTTATGTGAGCTTATGTGACATAAACTGTAATAATTCATTTGCAACTTTCTAACTGCTCTTTATCTCCTATTTAAACAAGTTTACATTTACATTTACAGCATTTAGCAGACGCTCTTATCCAGAGCGACTTACAAGAAGTGCTTTGTCAATCTAGAGAAAGTATCTTTGCTAGTTACCAATAGCTTAGAGAAAAAGACAGACCTGAGCTCAGATACTGCTAGAAACAAATGTCACTGCAGACACCAAGAGAAAAAGAACCAGAGTTGAACGCAGAACTCTGCCATTGGTTGGTTTTGCAACTGTGTCTTTAAGACTGATATATCTAAATGACTTCTGTTCTGATAGGCTGCCCTGCAGTCCATATACTCCTTATAACTTCAGCATGAATGAGCTGGGTTAAACTGCTGTTAGCTGAATAGGTGTATATGTGTAAATATGATGGGGGTTTTTTTGTGACATCACAAAACCTTAGCTTGAGATATGAACAATCTGAGTAATGAACAGTATGTTTTGAAATTTGATTAATGTACTACATGTAAATCTTTGTGAGAGAAAGACATTTTTTCATGAAATGGGCCCCTTAAATAAAAAGATGAACATTTTCTTTAATACAGATAAAGTTTCTTACACTTTAAGAAGGAATAGACTGCTGGTCAAGTATGGGGGTGAAATGACAGGTTATGTAACAACAGTTATTCATTTGGGGAGAATTACAGGGTAAGGATCAGACAAGTGATGTCCAAACATCATGACAACATCATGTATGTTTACTTGATAAGGAATGATGTGGCAAGAAATGGATATGGCTTTTTATGTTGGTGCTATATGGTGGAGAGGCTGTAATGTAGTATTAACCTGAAAACCTGAATTTTATTCCGCTACTCTATCGATCTTTATACACACATCAGGCTGAAGCTGCTCTCACAGAAGCTTCTTACACTGAGGATAGCAAAGAGAGGTCTACAAAGTGTGAAGTAAGAATCAATGTGTTTTGCATAGTAAAGATTCAGCCACATTGCTGAAACAAGAAATGACTGTGACTACTCTGTAAAAATAGTTAAATATGGGCACACCTAGCTAATATATTTGGAGTATTACAAAGTCAATGTAAACTTGATTTTTCCATTGAATTATTAATCTCTGATATCTGTAATCATGTAAAAATTAAATGTTTGTTATTAACCTAATTGTGACAAACTATTATGATATAAACTATATCATAATTGGGGAGTTATTTGGAGTACTGCTTTCTATTATAGTCCAGATTCATTTTTGTTTCTAGGTAACAGACTGGTACATATTTTACTAAATTAGTTCAAAGTCAGAGTTGAAAACCTATTTCAAACTTTTAACTGACTCGGACTTCAGAGTAAAACCTTTGTACTTTGAGTGGCTCTATGCCTTATTTATGTTATTTGATGAAAATAAATGATTAAACATTTCATTTTGTCAATACAAATACTGTATCAACGCTTCCGAAATTTTACCAAAAGTTTCAAAGTTGACTGTTAGTTACAATTTTAGCTCATTTTAAGCACAACTCTGAAACAGTAGTGAGTATATGATGACCAAACACAACTTTGAACTGCTGTATAAATACAACCATAATATTTTCTTTTAAATGTTTAATGTTTCTTTTCTTTAAAAGTTTTTTTTAATAGCAGAACATGTTTCAGTAGTGAGAATTCTTAAAGTTATGTGCTGATTTTCAGACTTTGGTCCACCTTTACCTTAAAACAATCAGCTCACCTTGTGAATCTGAGGTACAATGATGCTTAAAATGCAGGGGTGTGGCTAAAATAAGGCTCCACCCATGGACTAAAACTCTGAGTTTTGGCAGTGAAGTGAAAAATTCATGAAATCATGAAAAAGATCTTTTTAAAAACAACATTGAGAAAAATCCAAAAAAATGTAAGTGTCTGCCAAGTTATTATTTGATAGTCAATGAACTTAAAAATGTATTGTAGTATGGTTACTTATTTTCTAAGTTAAGAAAGGAGTTTTTTTACAGTGTCACTACAACAGTGAAATTAAATGTGACTACTCAAAATACTTAAGCAAATTTGAAGCTTTTTACATGGTCCTTTCTCAATTTAAAAGTTAGAGCCTGTTGGGCATTTCAGTGTACTTTAATTAGTATAGTGACAATCATTTTACCCCCAAATAATTCCCTAGACCTTTGGACTCTAAAAATGATTTGGATGTGTAACTTTAAAATGAAAGTCACTTGCCCTACAATTTTAATTCTATTGAATTTCATACAATGAGTTAACAGAATATATCACAAGAACATTGTTTTGTTAACTTTCTGATTTTTACTGAACTTGAAATTTTAATATAGCCAGTTTACTTAGTTTTGAAAGTTAAAATGAAATACATTTTCAAAGTATACCTCACCACCTCACCACCAATTAATACTAGTACCAATTAAGACCTTACATAACTTTTATTGCACAAGAAGGCAGTACCACTCAACAATCAACCCATGGTAGAATTGTGTATTCCTTTTTGGAAATTTCCCCTATAATATATAGCCTTAAAGGTGTGGGGATAAAAACTTAATTTTGAAAAGTTAGGGTATGCCAGTAAAATAATGCTTAGGGCCTCTAACAACTCCTGAGCTCCATATTTCTGTTTGTGGACTGCAGCTCTACTTTTTACATAGTTACATGCTTTTTTTTACTATTCAACCCATAGCTACCACATTTAACTATGCTAATTTAACTTACTCTACCAGCCTTTCAGTATATCTCTGAATTCTAATAATAATTTCTAGGCAGAAAGAGATGCTGGAGCCCCACCTGATGAACCCTGCCTAAAGGCACCGATGCCCCGCAAGGCTGTGTGTTTTTCCCCCTCCTGTTCTCACTATACACTAATGACTGCTGTTCTAATGATTCATCATTCAAGCTGCTGAACTCTATGGATGACACAGCCATGGTGGGCCTCGTCTGCAGCGATGAATTTATCTACAGGAGATAGCTGGCCTGTCTTGTGTCATGGTGTGTGCACAACCTGCAGCTCAACATGCTCCAAAAAGGTAAAATGAAGGTAGACTTCTGTAAACAGCTACCTGCCTGCCTTCTCCTGAAAATAAACGTCATAGCTTTGAATCAGTCATTCAAGTTTCAGGATACTACCATCAGCAACACCCTGAAGTGGGATAATAACATTTCCACCATTACTAGGAAAGCTCAGTAGAGGCTATTCTCCCTGCACTAGTTTACAAAATTTGACATCTCCAAGGCAATCTTGACCCATTTCTACTCCGCCATTACTGAGTGTCCTCAGCACTTCCGTCATTGTCTGTTTCTTCTCTGCTTCCACAATCTCCAAGGCCAGTTCTTAGTATGAGCATTGGTTGCCAGCTCCTTTCATCAGGTTTTTGTACTTTGTAGAAAGTTGCAAAGACCTGCAAAAACACCACATATTTTGTCAATTAGCTCTTCATCAAACTGCAGCACTTTTCCTACCTCTCATACTTTCTAAAACGCTGCAGATTTCTACAGCACAGTTCCTACTCATGACATAGCAATCTATGAATGTGAACTGTAATTAACTGCAAATTATTTATATTTCTCACGCTTTCGTTAGTTGTTGTAATAAATTAATAGTTGTTAATAAAATAATAAATGTTGGTATGAGTGCTGTTATAAAGCGAGAACTACAAAGTTTGCTATGTCTAAAAAATTTCATAGCAGAATTACAAAGAAAAAAAACCTGACAACAAATATATAAACTTCACACTCTGTGGAGAAATAAACAACCTCTGCAGAAAATGTTATTTATAAGATAATACCTTTCTGCAAGTGTTCATGCATAGTTACTTATATAAAAATAGCCTTTATATTAGTCTTATTATTCTTATGTTTAGAACTGTCATTTACTTTTCCTTGGGGAATTCTGCAGACTTCTGCACACAAACAATTGTATTTTTTTCCTGTTTTATAAGTTTATCAATCATAAGTGAAAATCTAGTCGCAAAAAATCTATTTAAAAAAACGTACAGCATAGGTTGCGTTTACTCCTTTTTACTTTAAAATTCAACAAAATTTGCAATTTGACCAGAGGTGCCCAAACTTTGCCTACAACTGTCTCTAGGCACTAAGTCAAGTCAGTGTTGTCAACTCCCTATATTTAAAACTTCAAAGTTATTTTTCATACATAGTCAGAAGCGAATGACATCTCAAAATGATTTAGAATTAAATAGCAGCACTGAAGACAGAAGGATAGACCACTACAAGAACTATTAATTCACACTTTTTATCTTTGTATTTATTGTCTTGGCCAATGCTCATGTCAATAATCATATAACATTATACAACAATAACCAAATATATATTGGCATTTTGATTTGAACTCATGCCTGTCATGTCTTATAAATAAACCCCAATCTTGAACTTAATGCAGAATTGTGCCAATTTTCAAAAGTGCTGCAAAATTAAATTATTAAGCTGTAGGAAAGGCATTCACTGTGTTTTGATGTGAAATTTACTGAGCCAGAATTGTTCACAGTGGCAGTTTAAGGTATGAAAATAAAGAGTTTAATGACCCTTAAAGCTCTCTCACATAAAGGTATTTTATGAAACTTTTATGGGTACATTGACTGATGCCTGTGACATTGTTTTATGATACTTTTGAAAAAAAAAGGTTTAGCATAAATGTACATTTTTATAGTCATTTATGGAGAGGTAAATACAGGGCATTTTAAGGCAAAACAATGCCAAAAGAAAACTTATTTTTCAGAGTTATCACTATTGTACCAGTATCAACAATGCATATACAAATTAAGAAGGTTTACTTGGGGTTTTGGATAGTAAATAAAGTAGCTATATTTGTGTTGTAGACATTGCACCCCTGGTTTCCATCGCTTCCATTATAAAGAATATTGTTTGTAAACATTATAAACATTTCTATGAACATTATAAACATTTGTTTACATCTCACTGATTGAATTATGCAGAATTTTTATTTTAAATCATTATAATTCCCCTTGCATAAGTCAAGGTGTTAGTTGAAATATTAGTATTTCAGTGTGGTTTAGTAGCCTGTTTTTTTGTGTGTGTGTGTGTCTTATGCTCGTAAGGACACCTGATCATACAAGCCCTTAAGTCAACAATAGTTATATAGAAATAATGCTTTTGTTGAAAAGTCTGTGAGACCAATGGTCAAGGTTACTAGTACATAATGATAGTGAAACTTTAGCTAACTTGTGAGATATTAGTTAGCTACCTGTATCATCTGCTACGACATCTTTCACCAAATGTTCTAAACATGAGGATAGCTAAATCACATTTTTCAAGAGGTGTGGCTGAACGTTAAAATAGATTTTGGTGCAAATTATCTGCAAAATAATAATCCCCAAAAATGTGTAAACATTTACAGTCTTGAAGTAACAGTGTCCATGTTTTATCAGTATTAAAGCTAAATTCATTAAAGCTAAATTTTATTTAGGAACATTATATTTATTTATTTTCTTAGCAGCAAATATTCCCCCCTATCTGTTTTTACTGTTCATATGTGTGTACTTTACATAAGGTACCAAAACTTAGACTTCCCGCAAACTGAACTGAAACTAACCATCAGAGTGGAGTATATTACTCTAGCTCATCCCACTTCTGTCTCTCTCTGCCTTTCAGGGAGAACTTCTTCAAGGGAGAAACAGGCCTATTTCACTAACCCTTCACTCTATGTGGCTTTGACTTTCATTAATACATGTTACAGCATGCAGCAGGAGAGAGCAGGTAGAGAAAGGAGAGCTGTAATTTAAGCAGTGTGAGAGTGAACTTGTGTTCTGCTGGTTTTCAATTTTCTCATTATGGGAGAGATAAATCAGTGGTGACTTTGCACGTTTTAGTCCATAACGAGGAAGAGTAGCCACCGTGTGCGTTTCGTCTCCGCTGGCCACTTTCCCAGTAATGAGCCCCCCAGTCGGTGTGCCTGCCACTGCCATGTGACGGTGGAAGTCTTTAAGTGAGGCTACTGCTTCTGGGTGGGGGTGAAACCATTCCCCAAGTTTTTCCAATTATGGAGACCCTCCAGCACTGGTGGTTTCACTGCCGTGTTGGAGCCGCTCTCATGACAGGATGTCAGTTATAATGCCGTCCCATGTCACTGTCATTCCAGGAACTATCACTGACACCGGCGCTGCCCAAAACCATTCCACAATATTCTCATCATATAACATTCTCCACAGTTAGGCCTCCAAATTGAACTGGTATATTCCATGCCTTTATGCGACACAGTTGGCGCATAGCTCCATGTAGTGATATACTTATAATTGGCCAGATGGGTTCAGATAATGTTTTTGTCCCGGGGCAGGCGTCATATTGATACAGATTGATTGAGCCATACCTAAACTTGTTGTGACGTTTTTCACCCAATCTTTAATTGATTATTAGTGCTGACCATAACAAGATGGAAGTTTACAGAAAGTGTGATTGTGTCACTCGTGGATAGTTTTGCGTTCAGTTGTGAAGCCGTCTATTGTAAAGCTGTCTGCTTTCCTCATTGTCATAGGTGTGTCTGTATGTGTATGTCCTCGTGTGTGTTTGCACACTTTGGCACATTTCCATGCACATGTGACAGAAGTTTAAACTGTCGGAGATTAAGGCCCAACAGTATCGCATATGAAATAAGCTCATAAGCTGATGGAAGAACAGACTCGGTCGTGTTGTCTTGCGCATTGTCCGTTTCAAAAGCCCAGCTATTATGTGTAATCCCCCCACTATGCTGTCATTGATTCTTCTCCGCCCGCTCGGTGGCCATGACAATGTGACGGCAAGGAAGCTTGTGGTCTGTCGCGCGTGCGCCTCTGATCCCACCGAAACATTTCCATCCATCCATCTGCAACAAAGCAAAAATCCTCCCTTTCACCCACCGGTCCAATTATCATCCAAATCAAGGGGCTTTCTGTCAGATAATGTCATGTTGTAAGGCCGGACGCCAGCGACCGAGGACACATGAAAGCCTTCTTCTCCCTGTAGACGAGGGCAGCAAAGGATGACTCCTCTCCTCTTCTGTTTAGATCCTTTCACTACATTTCTCGCCTCTTTCATTTTCTTCTTCTTCTTCTTTTAGCCATTCAATAGGATCATGTAAATGCAAACTTCTCTGTCCATTAAGGACAAAAAGGCCTGCCAGCATCTCTCCCGCTCTCTAGGAATAATGCTGAAAACAAAGCCGGTGGGGGAAATTTTCAGCGCTGCATCATAACAGAAGAGCCTAGAGTGGTCCCAGTAGTCTTCCTGAGGTTGTTTCAACTCAATATTTTTGTTCTTGTGGTGCAAAAATTGTTAAAAAATCTGGCAGTTATTATTCATTTTCCCCATTCAGAACCAGCAAAAAGCTGCCAGGGGGGCTTGAATATTTGTTCTACATTTATGTTTTTGTATTTGCTTTTTCTTTTTTTAGAGGAGCAAATGTGTACACATAGTGTACAATATAAGAAATGCTACTTAAACTATTCTTTAGTATATTTTAACAAATATATCACAGTACAAGAAACAATAAAATTAAGTTCTGTTGTTTGAAATTCTACAGCTAACAGGAAAGATTGTCACCCATTGTGTGACTCATAATAACTACATTTTGGCAAAGGGAAAACATCTTTTCATTTATTGTTTATTATTAATTCATTTATTTTATGTTTATTTTATTAAAAAGAAATGATTGAACATTGTATTTTGTCAATATTCCTCCAAAGTTTCACCAAATGTTTCAGTAGTGACTGTTTCAGTAGTGAAATTTAGGTCATTTTTAGCATACCTCAAAACCACTAGCCAGCACATAACAAGAACACACAGCTTCACATAGTTGTGCACACATAACATCATAATATTTTTATTAAAACACAAAAAAGTTTACTTAATTGCTGAAAATATGTATTTCAGTAGTCACATTTATTAATGCAACTGATTTTTAGACTTTCTGTCACGTTTATTTAAAATAATGGGCTCTAACTGCTCACCTTGTGGCCATGAGGGACAGTGATACAGTCTCACTTCCTGATGAAGGCGTGTGTGTGCAGGGGTGTGGCTAAAATACTGTGCCACCTCTGGACTAACACTCTTTATGTTTAGGTAGTGACACTAAAATGTAGGACAGCAGTTTTTATTTATTTATTTTTTTTTATTATGTACAAATTAAAATCTAAATCTTTCAACATTAAACACAACACTGAAAATAAATGCAAAAAAGTTTAGGGGCCCCACGATCCTGACGGAGAAGCGGCTTAGGACATGGATGGATGGATGGATGGATGGATGGATGGATGGATGGATGGATGGATGGACGGATGGATGGATGGATGGAAATTTAGGGGGTAGGGTTTGGGACAGCCACTTCCCATTAAAAAGGACCACATAAATAATGATTTTGTAAAATTTTAGTTTACTACTATCTCTCTTCATTCCTTGTGTTTAAATAGATTATAACATTATCCTTGTAAATATCTAAGATCTGAGTACTAAATTGTTTATTTAAATAGTTTTACTATGAGACTGCAGTTTAAACTAACTCTGTAGAATGGTCTATATAAGATTAGATCAGCTCCTCAGGTCTGTAATATATTGAATATATCTGTCAAAACAATATTGCAAATGTGTTTACGGGCAGGTGGGTGCCTTGAGTTTTCACTTTTGCTTTGCAGCCTTCAGCATCACTAGTCCTACTGAGCGCTAGTGTTATATGAATTAATGCATACCTCTTTAGTTTTTTTTCCTCAGAGAAATTATACAATAATTACGCCCATTATTCTGTAACAGTCTCCTTAGGGCTAGCCAGCTAAACTCCTGTTAGCAGTACATGGTTATAATATTTTAACTCGGCCATTACTTTCACTGCTAATAGACTTGCTGTGTTTTTCTCGTTGTCTCTGGTTTGTTTTGGCTGTTTATTTTCCACTCGTCTTTAAGCAATATTACACCTACCGCACCAAAGTTTTTTTTTTCCCTCTCCATAATATTTTCTTCCTTTATTGCTCCCAGCTGATTTGAATTTAGAAAAGCAATGTTCTGGTAGAGTTGCTGCATTACCATTGGAGCCCTTATATATTCTGAATGCCTTCAAGTGCTCTGTGCCTGAGTGGCATGCAACTCCTTCACAGGGCTTCACGCCTGAACCTCATGTACTATGGCAATGTGATTTTTTGTTTGTTTATTTATGTATTTATTTATTTTTCCTGTATTCCAAAGTTTCACCTAGAGAACGTCATAATGTTTAACCCATTTAAATGCCTGACACTGGATATGCACCAGCGAGCTGCCTTCCTATGAGATCATACATATGTGTCTGGGTCAGGCCTCCTTCTTACTGTGGTTTGTGTGTGTGTGTGTGTGTGTGTTGGGCATATGTGTGTGTACATGCACATTAATGACCAAATTCATTCATGCTTGATTGACTTGCATACTTCCAGTGCTGTTCTCTTTTCAAAGGGATTAATTTTTGTATATTATGCAGAGGATGCCAATTCCTTTGTATGAAGGGAAATATGCCTATTTTTCACTTTTTCCAGTCTGTTTCCCAATCCGCCTGTGTCGAAATTGTTGATATTTTACCAGCTGAATGAACCACGTCAGCCTTCAATGCTCTGAGCTTAATTTAATTTTTTTTCGGTTTAAATCATTTTCACAATATGAAATATTTAGCTCTCTGTACGGCTATCTGAACATTCCTCAGCACTTTTTAAAATGTTGTCTTAATACTTTTCGTAACACTTATTGTTTATTAAGTGGAGCATTTTTCTGCAGTGTCTATGTTATTTATTTCTCCAGTCCCACTCAAGAGTACAACTCTGTCACTCCTTGCTGTTCCACATCCTCTACCTCTGACAATCTACTGATTCTTTTTGGAGGGAGAGAGACAGAGAGAGCGAGAGTTTGAGGGAAAGAGAGAGAATGAGAAAGAGAGAGACAGTTCAAATTCCAAGCTGCAAACTGCAAGCCCCCAAATTAAAGCTGCCAGTCTCTCAATGGGGCAGGTTTGTCACATCTGCTTATTATAAAAAGCCCACATTGTACTCCTCACTTATTTTCTGACCTATGATGTGTGGGGGCCCTTGGCCCTTGCAGCAGAAACTGACTCTTTTCACGTGGAATGTAACCTCATTGGGGGGAAGGAGCCGGAGCAGGTGTGGGAAGTTGAGACAGGTACCAACTAAATATAGTTGGGCTCATCTCCATCCACAGTGTTGGCTCTGGAACCAAACTCCTGGATAGGGGTTGGTCCCTCTGCTACTCAGGGGTTGCACAGGGTGAGAAGTGCCAGACGGGAGTGGGGATACTCACAAGTGCAGGTTCGGGCATCTGATTCGGACGTCTCCCTGGACGTCTCCCAGTGGGGGTTTACCAGGCACGGCCTACCGGGGTAAGATCCTGGTGTCGTTGGAGGGATTACATCTCCTAGTTGGCCTGGGAGTGGCTTGGGGTCCCTGGGAATGAGCTGGAGGAAGTTGCAGGGGACAGGGTCATTTGGGATTCTCTGCTCTCCCAACTGTTACCATGACCCTATTTGGACAAAGCAGTTAACGAAGACGATGATGATGAAAGCTGGTATTTCAATATAATTATGTAAAATAAACAATGAATTCAAACAAGTTACAATTAGTCAATTGTTTTATAATACATATTATAAAAATTAGTTTTAGTAACAGTTTCCGATATTCAAAACGTAAGTGCAATTGCGTTGCCACCTTCAGATCTACGCATCACAATGCCTCAATGCATTTTTACACCTCTACTAGCGTTTGAGGGTCAGACCTGTGTTTGTGTAGTCATGGCCTTGGCTGGCTATGGAAAGGTTACTGTTAGAGAGATGAAACCGGCAGGGAGAGATGGGGTTTGTGGGTAATTGGTGCATTCTGCACTCTGACAGAGCTTTCACCTGACTCACAGCAGTTGAAGAGCCTGAACACCAGGACCTCTCTGCTCTTTAGACATTTTAGACATGACTGTGGCTGCCTGGGGCAGCCTGCGACTCTGTCCTCATAGCTTAGGCTATCGACATGCGGCATTCGTTTTCTGTAATGACAGATGAATGGGTGAGAGATTTGTTTCCCCTAGTGCATGTGGTGTAAAAGAAGTGACCTCACCCACAGGCCCAGGGGCCAGTCATACTAAACACTGTAGAGGAAGCTATTGGCTTTCTGGAACAGTATGGCATTTTATCGACTGACAGTGGTTTTCAATCATGATCCTGCATGTATATTTTGGTGTTTTCCTTGATCAGTTGCACCATTAAGTAATTAAAATTATTATAAATGAAAGTGGATACCTTGAGCAACTGTCAATCAGTCATCACAAGTCAGCAAGGTTTTTGTTCTTTTCTAAGCACGGAGAAATGTGTAGAAGCAATTGTCTGTGATATTGAGCTAAATATTCAGAAGAAATAGATTATTTGTGAGTATTGCTGTCCTGAGTTGAAGTGGATGTACTAGACCTGAGAAAACACTATAATAACAGGATTGATGAGTGCTTTTGGGAAAGGAGAAACCTTTTAAAAATATTACCTATATGATGAAGATTGGGTCTTGAACTCAAATTACCTTATGTCATTAGTCAAGTGGTCTTCTCCAAGTAGGGCTGGTTGAAAAATTGGAGGAGAAAATAAGTTTTGTTTTTGGTTTGATTGTTTGTTTAAGAATAAATTTTACCTGTATAGATGTTTTACTGTAAAACAGTGAACACTAAAAACTAAATATGGGCAAAGGGTCTTTAAGCTTGACTTTTATATAAACATATTATTATTAGTAGTAGTAGTCGTAGTAGTAGCAGAACTATATTAAGTGTTCAGAACATTTTTAATGTTCATTTAAATCAAGTAAACTTACTTTTAAGAGAACAATTTAATGAGACTCTAGTGATATCATTGATATTGTAGTTGTTTTACTGATAACATCTGAAGTGCTTGCCAGTGAAATGTTGATAAATGACACAGATTAAAACTGTGTTTTCATTGATCTGTTTGATAACTATTCATTTTCTTCATTCTGACACAACGTATCATCTGCTACTGCAAGAATGGATCCATAAAGGCTTAGTTAACTACCTAACCATCTAAATCAGAATAGCATCTAAGGGTGTTTTCACACCTGTCTTGTTGGGTCCAGACTTTCAGACTTTTTAATTTGGTGAAACAAAATATCAGGTGTGAAAGGTGCCTTGGGCCATGGTCTGGGCCAAATGACCAAAATTTGGTCTAACCAAAAGAAATGGTCTTGACCTAGATTACATTAATCTTTAGTGTGCTCACTATATTGCAATGTGAGACCAAAATTAACTGGATCAAACTTACATAATGTAACAAAAACATGAACCTTGGTCTGCACTGTCAGGTGTAAAAAAGCCCCAAGTTAGGTATAGTCAAATTACAGCTATAGCCGCATTGTTCATACTGTGTCAGGTTTTCTTTTTTGTTTACATATTGACCAGTAACATTTGACAGTCTCAAAAGACTAGAGGGGGGATTAGTGGCCAACCCTTAATGCATAGACATTGCTACATGTGTACTGAAGCCTTCTTTAGTGCAGTGATGGTGTAGAATAGTGCAATGAGAATTTCTATACAAAATTTCAAATAGCAGATGCCATTTCAGTGCAAGCTTGTAGTCATTTGATTAGGTCTTGTTCAACCTTGCATTGATATCTTCAAGAAACACAATTAAAATATTGACTTCTTAGCTGAGGTAAAGCCAGCAAATAGCAGTCTGGGTTGATTAAGTGTAAAACATTTCATTCAGTAAACAAAGAGCCAGGTATTCATTTGAATTGTTCCTCCTCTATGCAGTGCTCTATATTTGCTTTTTAACAATGTGTTTGATTAGCTTTTTTTACCTTAACTACCAGCAGCATGCCTACCAAAGGCTTATTCTAGATTAATGTTCTCTTAAATATTCCTTTAAATGAGTAGCCACCTATTAGCATTATCTAAATGATGGACTAATTAATGGCTATCAGCTTTCATTTCTTGTCATCCATGTTCGCATTTTTGGCTGGAGGCATTTGTTGAAGGCCCATGTAGAATAATGCTCAGGAGCATGTATTTTCCAGGTCTTACAGGGGTCAGTGCTAACAGCAGTGTTTTACGGAGAAGGTTCAGGGAGAGGCTATTACTGTTACAGTGTCTGTTTAGACTCCATGCTGATTGCTGTCAGCCATGAATAATCACCTTCTACAGACTGCAGCCTCCTCCCTCAGGGGGGATCAAATGACAATAAAGCGCTGCAAAAAGTCACCCGTCGTAACCTGAGCAGCACTGTGTGTGTGTGTGTGTGTGTGTGTGTGTGAGAGAGAGAGAGAGAGAGAGAGAGAGAGAAAGAAAGAGAGAGCACAAAGAGATTATATGCAGCTTGATTCAAGTGTGTCTGTATATTTTTAGTCATTTGATGGGAACTTAATTCTATGTGTTTACACACATAGAAAAAGAAGTATTACAATACTAATATCTTCGTGTTCTAGCGTGTTTCTGGTGTGTAGGTGAGTAACATTTCAATCGTATGCAAAAGTGCTTGGGTCAAATTCAATGATGTTCTAAGTAAACATAAGGAAACATACTTCTACACATGTAATGCATAATTGCTGTTTTACTTAATATATTGTATTTAATATACCTTTAATTGTTATGTAGTATGTTAAATAGATAGAAATTGCATACTATATTTGCATACAAAATGGCATGTTTAAGTTTATGACATGACATGTTTATGTTTGCTCCCTACAGAGGATGTGTTAACTTATTTTCACTTAGGGAATCAACACCTGTAAGACATCTGTGCAGAATGGCCTTGAAAATCATCAGAAATAGCAGAACTAGTTAAGTGAATAAAATGGTTGGCTTGGGCAGGGATCTTGGTTTTAACGGCTTTCATGGTATTAACTTGCAAGCACTGCAAATTAGTGATGTTCATGTGCTGGTGTTCAAATTTTGGTATTAAGCATTATGACAAAAAAAATATGAGAAGTTGGTTGTAGGACATTCAGGCCTGTCAAATTCAAAGTAAGACTGAGAAAATATTGTTTGTTTTGTTATTATTATATATGTATATTTTTTTTCATTTACTTTTTTTAAGCACTGTTTAATTACCTAAATGGAAAAGCTGCCCCGGTTACAAACGTTGTTTTATTTTTTATTTCACATCAAAGTCATAGATTTAATTACAGAAATCTAAATATTTTATGAAAATACAGTTACAAATACTATGTATTATTTCTGCCACGCCTACTGGCCATTCCTCCATCCAGAGTTCAGCTTCTCCGGAGTACTGAGAGGCTGATTCCTCTCAATACACACACCTGCCTACAGTCCATTTATCAGCACCCTTTATAACCCGGACTCTCACTCTGCCTCCTTACGAGGTATTGCCACTCTCTGTGTCATTATCAAGCTACCTTCACCATGTTTTGGTTATTCCTGGTTTTTCTTGGACTCTTTGCCTGTTAATTTGCTGTTTCTGATCTAGAGACTTTGTTTATTAAAGACTCTCTGCATGTGCATCCGACAACCCTGTCTGAGTGTTACAATTTCTAAGCCTAAAGAGAAGACATAATGATTTATGGGAAATAAAAAAAATGTATACAGTTCATTTCCGTATATTCATACTTTATAAACATTTTATTTTTATTTAAACTCTACAAGTATTAGAGTCCTGCTCCTGCTTCATTGTTAAGTTTTGGATGGAAACAAAAGGCTGAAATTCTGGAAATGCCCAGTGGAACATTGACCAATCAGGAACTGTATTTCTTAGCAATGCTATTTTTTTCAAGCTGAATAAAAGTACATATTCTTAGTGCGCACTAAAAATGCTGAGCAAACATGTGAGGAACTGAGTAGGTTTGTTAACTTAACCATACTGTGCACTGAGACTAAACCAGGCAGTGTTATACATAGTAGGACAATGTGGTCTCTCCTCAGCCTATTGTACAACAAAACAAATCATCATATTAACATTAACACCCTGCTATTCTGTTCAGTCAAGCTGAGCAAGATGTGTATATATGGACTTTGCCTGCAATTGTCAACATTTTTTCCTACATCACATTCTGTTGCAAGTAACAAGTCAAGTCAGCTTTATTGTCAATACTACAATATGCACAGGACATACAGTGTACTGAAACTGTGTTACTCTCAGACTCTATGGTGTAGCAATAACATTAAATAGATGATAAAAAGTGTGAATTTAAATAGACACTAAAAAAAACACTAAACACTAATCGTAAAAAATAAGTATTAATTGTAGAAAAATAGAAATATAAAAAATAATATAAATATAAGAGTCCCTGAAATGAACACTAAAGTGACATAAGGCACATACAGATTAAATAACAAGTAAGTGCCTTCATACTCAAATCCAGAGTCATGCCCCAAGTCAAGATAGTCGAGTTCAAGTCCCGAGTCTATTGGTATTGCCTTTAATGACTGCATGTTAGCAATGTATGACTGTATATTAAATTATTATTAGTAGTAGTACTAGTAGTAGTAGTAGTAGTAGTAGTAGTATTACTACCCTTTTAGCTATCAAATAAAATAATCCAGACAACCATGAAAGGCATACTGTATAAACAGAGAATAGTGCACTACATATGAAAAGAATTATAAAAGCACATATGACCACACCTTTGCACTGTAGGCCTTCTGGAAAACCTGGATTGTAAGTATAAGCAACATTCTAATCAGTGGGATATTAGAAATGAAAAACAGTGGCAGCAGCTCTATACCAGGCCTCTCCACTGAAAGAGTCATTGTGAAACTGCTACAAGTTAAATATATGCTAATATATGCAACACTGCATATACACCATGCATATTTACTTGTGTGTAATATTGAATAGTAGCTGGCTCATATTAATATTTGCTAGATTTCCATACAACTACATCACTTCATAGTCTTCAGTGATCATTTGCCGTTTCTGTGGCTTTTTGTGGCTTTGGGGTTCTCTACAGGTACAGCCTAGATGGGAAGTGTCAGATTTTTCAATAGCACAAAAATTTCTGAATTTATAAGTAGTCTATATGCCGCCTGGTGCATGCGTAAATTTCTTTTGGACTAATCCAAAGACATGCCCAAAAGAATAAATGCATCAGGTATCATATTTCATAAATATTGCCTAGTACATCTTGCAGCTGTGCCATGTGTCGTATTTCCGTACGGCACTTACTGATACCCATAATGCAGACGTCTGAAGTATATAGTATTAGTAGGGCCATCCACTGAAGTTTTTGCCATGCTTTGCTCAGCTTCTCAAAAGATGACCAGTGCCAGAGGGATTTCACTACAGTATAAACTGAAATGAATTAGAGCTTTCTGAATGAGTACCAACCAGATTTGTCTCTTTAATCTCAGCTTTTCAGCATCCTCATTCATATTAAAATATGCCTCTAGGGACCCAGACAGGGATTTGAATTCATAAAGGAGGTGCCACAGGCCCAACTCTGGTCAGACAAGGTTTAAAACCCATTCTCTCATCCAGATGTGTAATTATTAATTGCGGATATTAGTCTCAAGTATACCATTGTGAGGGCTAGGTTGGATTAGTGTGTGTGTGTGTGTGTATGTGTGGTATATGCTGAGGTGTTGAACTCCATGTTATTAATGAGATGTTGAATAGCTGTATGATGTAAAGTTTTCTGGAACAAATAGGCTATTTTTCAGATTTCCTCCAGGGACTTGACTGAACTTTAGAAGAAGTGACAACAGGCCTCATGGGATGTGCAAAAAAAAGAAAAGAAAATGCCACGAAGCATCATGTATTTACTTAGGACTGCTGTTCTGTTTAACTCATTCAGTAGTGCCCTACTTAAAGACTGTGATGTAAAGTAAGCAATTACATGTAATTTAGATATGGTTCTTTTTTTATTTTACACTTTATATAATTATTTAAACTTTTATTCACTTTTGGTTGGTCCATTGAGAGGATTTGCTTTTTTTGTTTTACCCACTTAAATGGAAATTCTGGAACAGCCACAATTTTAAAAAATTTGCATATCATTAATTATTAATAATAACATGTATCTCCATTTCAGCCCAGCAGTTGTTTTTTTTCAATTCATGGATAAATAGAATGGACAAATAGAAATGGGCCAAAATTACTTAGAAAAAAATTCTTACATTTACCTACATTAAACATTTAAAGAGAAATACATGATTTTTTATGAGCATTTATTCCATTTACAGCATCCAAGCATCATTCCCAAGTAATGGAAATTATAAGATTATTAAGAGTCCTGCTTAAAAACTATATATCAGTTCTACAATGTCATTTAATCCACTGAATCAATCATCTTGCAAATACGTACATAAGCTGTTCACAAGTTCTTAAAGGCTGCTTTTTAAATACGTTAATCAACACTTGAAGAGCACATGAAGACCCTATGAACACATGAAGACCCTATGAACAGTGTCCTCCACAAATACTGGCACCCTTGGTAAACAAGCAAAAAAGGCTGTAAAAAAACTGTTTGCTTATCCTTTTCATAATTAATTCAAAATATCAACAAAATCAGTACAATTTACAAATTATTGAAAGAAAAAACTAAATCTTATCATAAAATAAATATTTTCCTTAAACTTTTGTGGCACAACTGTTGGCACCCCAACATAATAATACTGTATGTAGTCTCCCTTTGCAAAGATAACAGCTCTGAGTCTTCTCATATAATGCTTAATGAGACTCATGAACACATGGCAAGGGACCTGAGACCATTCCAAATTATTGGTTTCCTAGGTCAGGGGACTGCGATGGTGATGGTAAAACCTTGATTCTGTTATCATTGAATTCAGTTAGATTTCACTAATGAGAATTTCTAGGCATGTCAAGAATTGTGGCACACATAGATTTAAGAAAAAACATTAATTTCATGAAAAGTTTTAGGTTTTGTTCATTCAATCATTTTATTTCAAATAAGTTATATTATGTTACACTTAATGGGTGGAATTATGGGTAGCACCGTCACCACACAGCAAGAAGGGCCTGGTTTCAATTCCCTTGTGACCAGGCTCCTTTCTGTGTGGAGTTTACATGTTCTCCCCATGTCTGCATGGGTTTCCTCTCACAGTCCAAATACATCCAGTCAGGCAAATTGGAGATACTAAATTGCCCCTGGGTGTGAACGTGTATGTGTGTGTGTGTGTGTGTGTCTGCCCTGTAATCGACTGGCAACCTGTCCAGGTTGCACTTTTAATCATTTTGATGTGCAAATGTGAGAGTATGGTATATTAATGCAATATGTTTTTTGCTATACTTGATTAAAATATTGCAGAGAAACAAGAAAGCAAGAAAATGCTTATGACAATTTTTACTTTTCTAGCAATAGTAGCAGCAATATTCATCTTGAGCTACAATCTCTGAGACATCTTTCTGCCTGTCAGTGTCTCTGGATGACTTGCTGAGTTTGAACTCCGTTACCTCAAGGGTAAAAGGTTTTCCAGTCATTTACAGCTGAAGCCTGGATTCATTCTGAGGGAAGACTAATATCAGCTTGCTCATGCAATTATGAACAGAGGCTGAAGCGGTCATTCATTCATTTATAATGATTATCTTTGTTTTGTTTTCCTTTCTTTGGTGCCTTTTTTTTACATTAAGTTTTATTAAAGTAATAATCGAGATGTTGAATTCAATAGTACAGTCGTCCATTTGTCTCCTGGATCATTAAAGATAATACATCTGCTCAAACTGTTTAGAATTTTCCATTTTGGAAAATGGGACCATTTTCCGTTATAAATTAGAGTCTAAATTATCAGGGCACTATTAGTACACCCAGAGGCTACAGTTGCTCTAAAGTTTGCAGAGATTTCACAAGTGTTCAGTATATTTCTTTGTATTATACAGCATTAAGAATGTTTCCATACCACAAGACAGATAGCAGTTTTATTGAATCTTTTTTTCCATTCATCTACATGCAGTGCATCTGTAATACAGTGCTGATGTTTCATATTATGAAAAATATTGCTCTGGCAGTTTTAATGTTGCCTGGAAAGAATTTTTTTGTCTTTTTACTGTGCATACTGTATTCCTCTGGCATGCAGAAGAGATTTTTGAGAGATTTGCATGCTCTTGAAAAAGTCTATTTATTAGTGAGATACAGTGTAAAATGGGAAAAGGGCATTTGCTGGAGGCTCTAGACTACCAGCATCAGTGTGGTTACTCTACAAGTCAATAACACAATCCAAGTTTGACAGTTCAAAGAAAGCACCTGCATAAAGCAAATGCAAATGTTGTTCACTCTTCTCACTGAACCCTAAAATGTATTCAGCACCATCCCATATTCCATAGCAGAAAGTTATAATTAATCACACGGCAAACCCCTCAGTGCTGCCACTGCTGTCTCTATGTCCTGCATAATAAAATATACCCATTTTCTACTGTCACTAAATGAATAAATAAAATTAAATAAATAAATATTAGGCATCACTATTTGGCTATTTAACTCTGCTGAAATGTCTGGTGATGGTGTCAATAAAAGAGAGACATTATACACACGCATGATTGGAGGACATACCTCAATAATAATGAATAATTGAATGGTGGATAAAGTGGTGTTTCTGGCCACTAGCTGTCCAGCAGGATATGTTAAATCGCAAAAATCCATTAATATTTATGGCACTTATAACTGCTGATTTTCCAACAAACTAGTTTTAAACTTTTGTCCACATGCAGTCTATCCACCTTAATAACTAGGAGTTCTTTTCTGATGGGTAACAATTTTAGATGCCAATATTTACCCCGCCACCAATCAGAGCTGGTCCTGTGCTTTGTTTGTTTTCCAACATAAATTTTACAGGTGATTCCTGTGTTAGCTTTGGCGTTGACTTTACAAAATCTCTAGAACTCATGATCAGGCATGATTATTATATCCAACCTATAATAAAGCAAATTAGCTCTAGAGGCTGGGAATATCCATTCATTTGATGCTAAGTGGCCAGTTGTATTATATTTATAAAATGGATAGGGGTCTGACCCCCTAATTTAGAATCTAATTGCTGATAAAAACGTAGAGATAAAAGGTTTGTGGTGAAGAGGGGAGTGGGGACAAATGGAAAGACACATGTAACGCAATTAGAAGCACTGTTACTATATTACTACAGCATAGTAACATTACTACAGCGAGAAGGTAGTACAGTCTCCCTCCTCTAATGATCTGGTTTCTGATCTAAATGCTAGACTAAAAGAAACATTTTTGTACTAGTTAAATGGAAAAAAACTCACATTCTGATGAAACTTCCATGGATAAATGAGAAAATATTCCAGTTTAAAAGAAACTGTTGTAGATCTAAGCACTTAAACTGTAGATACATTATTGTATTGTCTTTTTTCCATCACAGACTGAATAATTAACCCTTTTAATTAAACTTCTAAGATAATGTCTTTTATAGTACATTTTTCTTCTAAAATGTGCAAAGAATTCCCAATTGATTTTCAAAATAAAATAGCCTTGATTATACAGTGCACAGCATTATCCTCATGCTTTTCGTATTGACCTGCAAAGCCTCTACTAAAAAAAATTGCATGGGTCCTGAGACATTAAAAAAATGTAGACTCATTTTAGACAAACTTTCCTTTTCAAAGAAGTTTTAGAAAATGAATGTTTTCAAAGAATTAGATGCATGACCAGTATGTAATAAATTATTTGACAAATTCCTATCATATTTTTGTCTTCATCATAGTACTGAGATAGAGGCAACCTGTGTTGTGAATAACCTCATACTTAGTGCTTCTGCACAAAATCGTTCTATTTTGGTCTCATCAGATCTTAGCGCAGCTTTTAAAAACATTCTAATACATTATCTTGGAAACTGGGTAGGCTTGTCAGGGACAGTTTTGGTATGTTTTAATTTTCATTTAATGAATAGGCAGTTCTGGGTTTCTGTTCTGTTTGGGATTACTTAAATTGTGAAAATTGTAGCCAATGTCTAAGACAGAACCTCAATATCATCTCATTTTGAGTTTATTTATTTATTTATTTATTTATTTATTTTACTTCATCCTTTTTCTGAATGTGCATTCTCCTGAATTTAAATAAGTGAAAGGGTGTTCTTTTTTTACTTTTGCACAGTTTTGTACCTACCCAGAAAATAAGAATGTCAGATTTCAGTTCTCTCAAGCACATGCCTGCATAATATAACATATTGTAGGTCAAGCCTTCCTTATGTCTGCAAATGGAGCTTCCCCAAAGTATGTGCCAAAGCTGAACTGATCACTCAGCTGAGTGACCCAAAGTAGCATTGCCTCTAGGGCAGCCTTGCATTGCTTTTGACAGAGCATCTTAGACCGATTCCTCCTCGTGTTCTGTAT